>NW_027115673.1:637862-639711 GCF_000696795.3 Halyomorpha halys | reverse complement strand
AGAAAATATATGGAATAAAATGATTTTAAAATACAATTTTCTTTAAGAAATGGTCATAATTTGAGTTTTCCCTAGGAAAGTGAGGCGAGTGAAGCTAGGAAATCCAGAATATTAATTAAACTTAATAATGAATGAATTTGTTGAAAATATTACTTCCGCTCTACTCTTATTGATATTAAATACATATGATACAATAAGTCAGAAGTTATTAATAATAATTTTGAAATTACCTCTAATGAAGCACCAGTTAGAAACAGCGCACAGTCTTGTTTCTTCCACGCAGAGTTGAGCTGTGCATGGGCATCTGCTCTAGAATCGATTTTATCAAAAACGAACAAATCTTGTTCTCTAGAAACTAACTTACTTGATTTCGCAATACACATAGCCGTTTCCAATTTATCCCCTGTCAACATCCATATCTGAAAAGAAAATTAAAGATTTTCAACAACTTACTGAGACAAAAATAGAACTTTGTTTTAGGATGATTACCTCATAGGAATAATTGTAATAGAAAGGGAGTCTAGCTTTCATAATTGTCATTATTAGTTAATTAATTTTAATCTTGAAAATCTGATATGAAGCGATTATAAACAACTTTCACTTACCACTCTAAATACGTTTACAAAAATCTTTTGTGTAAATTGGTGAGCTCGTATTAAAGTTTTTGCTATTTTAAAAAAAAAAAAAATCTAGAGATAAGGTAAGGCGAAAATTAAAAACTAAAAAGTTCTATTTTTCTGTTGCTACAAAAATAAGGAGAAACATATTAATCAAACACTATTGCAATGGCATGAATTTTTATGTTCCATAACTTATCACACATATAAAGTCAATAATTATTAGATGATGAAATTAGTTAAATAACAAAGAGGTTCCTTTGTTAAAGTAAAAAGTTGGTCAAAAAATAAATACTAAAATTCTACACACCTTTACACCTGCATTATGCAAAGTTTCGAGTGTCACGCTGACATTTTCCTGAAGCCTATCTTCGACTCCTGTCACACAGACTAATTCCAAATCCCTTTCGAGGCTTGCTAACACTGATGCCATTGCTGACTGTCTGTCGGTAGTAGACTGTTTTGCAGTGGAGTATTTATACTGAAACAGAAATAGAATTCATCCTGTAAGTACTTTGTCCAGTTGTAAAAAGTTTGAAAGAACAAGAGCATCTTTTAGGATATAAAACTGTCTGTTTAAAACCTATGTCCTTTCAATACTCTTGTATGCATCTTAAACTTGGAGAGTCACTAAAATAGTTTTGGAAAAACTTTATATATTTGTTAATAGATGCTTGAGAGGAATACTTTTTGGTATCCACTAGCCTGAAATCATTTCCAACAAAGAATTAAGACAGAGGACTAACCTCAAGCCAATAGAGAAACTAATCAAGAAAAGAAAATGAAAGAAGACTGGTCACACTCAAAAGAAGTATGACAATGATAAAGAGAAACACGCACTTGACTGAAATCCTTGGAATGACATATTAGGAATTCTAGAAAGAACATTATAGCAATTAAAGAAAAAAAATTATTGTAATAAAACTCACAGATACTATAGAGATACAATTTACAGTCAAAACAAATATTAGAACTATAGTAAATGTCCTGAATCATAGAGATGATTCAAAATAAACTTCAATAATATGAATTAAAATATATATGTATATATAGTTGACCGTTGGTCAGATGATCTGACCATAGAGGGTCAGGGTTGCGGTCAAAAAAAGAAGAACAAATAGTTTAAAACTATTTTAATGTCCGACGTTTTGCCCCGCTTTGCAGGGCTTCATCAGGGCTAAAAAAATACAAAAGAAAAGAAAACAGAATATTACAACAATAAGATACAATAA
>NW_027115673.1:634000-637127 GCF_000696795.3 Halyomorpha halys | reverse complement strand
AAATGATACATAAAATAAAACATATTAAAACCATTTATACATCAAAATATACTATTTACTAAAAAAGAGCATATTACAATATATGTATGAATTAAAATCTTTGTATTAATTAAAACATATTTATTAATTAACAAACTCTTAAGTCATGGATTTGTTATGTTGATGATTTCAGTTATCTGTATTTGAGATTAGCTCAAGCAATCTGTATCGATAATATTTTATTTTAGAGAAAAGAAATTGCACTTAGCGATATTATTAAAAAATATATATTATATAGAAATACTGTGATAGGTCATGTTGTGATAAAGTTTCTGTATCTATTTTTTAAATTCTAAAGCATGTTTAACACGCCCAGTTTAGGAAATTATTGAATATCTACTAATTTTGCTACCATTTGAAATATTCATTTCTATTTAAATAAGTATCATCCGCATTAGAGCATTCATAATAACACACATAATTAGCTATTATTTAAAATTTAACAAGCTCATTCCAAAAGTTAATTCCCAGCATAGTTAATAAAAAGTGAACTTGAGTTAGTAAAAAAACATATAAATTCATATATTTTCTCTTCTATTTTTGTCCTTGATACTTTCTTCATGGAGAAAGGAGTATTATAGGAGGGTTTACGCTTCCAGGGAGAGTGATGCCAGAAGGCGGGGTTTATTGCTTTCGTAGGCATGGCACTCTGTACGCCATGTTTGACAGTTAATAAGGTAAGAATCGCAGCCACTGAAGTCTTTGAAAACATGAGTGTCCCAGGAACACGTAGAAGATATCATTGTTAATGGAGGTGAACCGACCGGGACAGCAGTGGAGAGAGGTGAAAAATTTGGTAACTGATAGAGATCAGTGGCGATAATTCGTAACGGCCCTATGTTCGATTACTTTCACTACCACTGGTCCCCATGTTGGTAGTGAAAGTAGTGAACTAGCCCACAAGTGGGAAATTTGGTCCTTCTTTCCTATCTCAGATCTGTTCCAGTTGCTCCCATATACTAAACAGGAGAGAGAGTCAAGATTTATTTATCAAGAACACCACATTCAAGAAAGTTGTGTAATAATTAAACATTTTTAGGATTTACAACATTACAAAACTATTGATGAAAGTCGATATGTAAAATATCAAAACAACATTGGCTCAAAAAATAGTTATACGACTATTTGAGTTTTTCTTTTATCGCACCCTTCCATCAATCTTCCAAAAGATAATCAATCTTTAATGGAAATTCGAACTAAATACTACATTATTAACTAAGAGTTCATCTAAAAGGGTGCAAGCTATTTATTTCCTGGACTAATAAAATATAACTAGCAAACCCGGCAAAGCTTTCCTATAGCTAGATTTGAGGATGAACATAAATTAATTGAACACAATCGAAAGTTTGATATAAATTAATGTATTTAATTAAAATTAAATAAACATTATTTACACATTGCATTAATTGTTTATTATATATATTTAATTTATAGCAGTAAATAAGAATATATAACTAAACTTTATTGGTAATAATATGTGGTAATGCCAGAGGGATCGGGTGTTTCAGTAGCTGCTGCATGTAAATCAGTCCAGTAATTCTAAAGTTTATTGTGGACGAAAATTTATTTTATAATATAGTTTCATTAAATTATTTTATTATTACTAATACTTTTTTTTTTTATTTTTTTTTTTTTCTTATTTATCCAATAAAGTATTTCTTTTAACCAACCTTTTATTATATTTTCCTTTAAATCTATGTATTAGTTTTGTTTTGGTAAAATGTATTTATTTGTTTGTTTTACTGTAAACTGATCTACTGCTGTGACTAATATTTCTCTGGTTTGATCTCACATCGCTGTCTAATGGTGAATTTGTTGATCTAATGAAATGAAAATTGTAAAATGGAAGGGACAAGAAGGGGAAGGAAAAAAGGAATAAATTGAAATATTTGTACTTAGTGTGTAGACTGGAATTTATTGTAAAAGAAGACTGGAAAAGGAAAGAAAAAAAAAAATTAAATCTAAATTTTATTAATGTAGTTTAAAAGAGCAGACATTCATCTTTTGAATGGTTGTATTAATTGGACCCAGAAATTGGATAAAATCCAGAGTTTTGAACAATGGTCACTGGAAGGGGGAAAAAAAAACCTTCAAATAAATCGAGGTGAAAAATTTCTTTACAAAATACTATTCAAGGATTTCAGACAACACTAAGAACGAATATGATTTGCTTATTCCTAAAAAAAAAAAAAGTATTGTTGACTTCCTTTACTTCAAGCCTCATTATATTTTTATAATTTTCTCTGAATATGATATAAATTAAACGTATCAGTATTTTTTTTTTCTTATTCTTTGGAAAGAGATGAATCAATTGGTATATAACTACTACTTCCTGCTGGAGAAATCAGGGATTAGAGTAGCTTTAAAGCTACCAATGGCAACAGGGCACATTTAAAAAAACAACAACAAAAAAAAAAAAGCATGTAAATAGATCTAGTAATTCAAAAGTTTATTGTGGACAACCATTCCCTTTGAAATATATAGATTAGACAATGCCCTTTTTTTAGAGAAAGATTTTTTGAATAACTATTATTAAAAAAAAATGATAAATTTTTATTAACCTCAAAATCTTGGTACTGCTCCTCTGTAAGTCTCTTTTTAGCAACAACGAGAGTTCTTTGACCTTCTCGAGCCATATTACCTACTGCCTCTTCCAGCCAATCTGCAAACATCACTATACTTGCCATCACAACATCAGCACCTTTCAGGTAGAATGTAATTTCACCCGTCGACATTTCCTACAGAACATTAAGAACATTGTTAAGATATATATGTATATATAGTTGACTGTAAAGATTTAAATATAAGAATATGGTCAGGGTTGCGGTCAAAAAAAGAACAAATAGTTAAAACTATTTTAATGTCCGACGTTTCGGCCCACTTTGCAGGGCTTCATCAGGGCTGTTCAAAGCGAACGGTTTAACAGGGAAGTATAAATAAAATTATTGTTAAGGTAATATAATTTAAAAAAAAATTACACAAAGAATAAGAATATACTGATAAAAAGAAAAAAAAAAAATTATACAGCAAGTATGGACCACAAAACAAGAACTCAAAAATTATCATGATTTACGAAGAATTTTTTTTT
>NW_027115673.1:628428-633012 GCF_000696795.3 Halyomorpha halys | reverse complement strand
AAATAAAGTGTTGAGACGGATTTGGATATAAAATTGATTTATTTAATAAATTGGAATTTAATGTTAGAAGCCTTAGAATTACCTGCAAATAATTCTAAAAGAGACTCGAGGTAGTTGGAATTTTCTGATTGTATTCTGTACTTATCAAATTATTCTGTACTTCTCAAAGAGTTTTTATTCACTCTTTTATATTAATTATAAATTTATAAATAAAAAAAAAGTCTCCTTCCTCTGAACTTTCGAAGACAAATAATTCCATATGCTGTATATAGAAGATAATATAAGACACTCAGTCATAAAAAAAAAGTACCTGGCATTTAAGTTTGTGACTTAAACAGATTAATTTGGACTGATTTCATGATTTTTAAAAGAATAATATTGGTATTGAATAACAGTAAAGACTCAAGGAGAAGTATTGTAACTAACAAACATTTTAACAATGTGAAAATTTTTTTAATGTTTTATGAAGGAGTGCCTCATACATACATACATTAAATGCTGATAAATTAAGAACAAAACTAAATTGATTACGTACTTTGACAATGATTCCCATCCTCTTAGATTCGGAAGTAAATGGAAATATTTGAAGGATGGCGAAATCGATAAAGGTTGTGAGAGGCGTCCTCAATTGTATAGAATTGTTATCCCTCTTAGTGAGGCCGAGTCCAACCTCTTCGGTCCAACGAACAAGAGCAACCTAAAAATAAAGGAGAGATGGTAAAAAGAGTCATCAGTGAAGTTGTTGTTGTCTCGGGCTTAAGGGCGTAAAACCCTGAGGTCATCAACGCCCATAATCATCAGTGAAGTAATAATGAAAACAAATAAGTAAAACTAATTTTTATTTGTGCCTAAATCATCCTAAATTTCAGATCTTCATCAGGGATAAAAACAAAACAAGATAACAACAATAATAGAATGAAAAATAATAATATATATCAAGGTAACATATAATAATAAAGTAGTAATAATTTATACACGAAAAAAAAAAAAAAAAATCAAAATATTAAAAAATAAATGAAAAAAATTAAATACTGCTGTATGCAAATAATAAAATATTGAAATCAAAATAATGAGAAGTATGAAAAAATATGAATAAAATTAACATTTTTATTACCATGTTTCATGTTGTGTAATATTACAATGCTAATTTTATATAATTTAGTGTATATCATTAAAGTTAATTCTTAGTTTTGTTAATTTTACTTAAATCATATCATATATATTGTTTACTTTCTATGCTATATGCACATTGCTCATTACATTAATCTCAATTTTTCCATTATTTATAAAGAGCACTGTTTGATTTATATTTTTTCCCTTTCTTTCTTTCTTATAAAAATAAATTAATTTATACATGTAAAAATTCAAATTTAAAGAAAATTCAAGAGAGTATGCATCAAATAAAGTCATTAATACTTTTTTTGGCACTCAAGCCCAATTCCTCGTCTGTTGGGCCGACTTCATTCTTCGACACTAAAATCAGTCACTTGCGAAAGTACTCTAATTCGAATACTTTTTTTAAATATGGCTTTCACCATTTATAGTGGAGACTTCAGGTCTATTCATGACGCCTGTTTCCGCTGACATGAGCATAGTCCAAAACTTAACAATGCTAATTCCTCCAAGTACTGTTCATAAGCACCATTTTATCCATGGAAAACAACATTCTTCACCATTACATATTTAAATCAGCCAATTTCAATCCTATTTTCCCATATATACACAATATGTTACTCATTAATATCTTGTTATACTTTTAATATTCTATCATGACTGCTATCTCCCTTTCTTTAATATATTTTACTTTTTTATGCTGGGACAAATGAAATAAAATAAGTTTCATTTATTTGAGTAACTACTCTACTGCCCTAACCCCCCCCCCCACCATCTCCGCCTCATATTGAATCTATGGTCAACAATAAACACATCATAATTATCTACAATATATTCTCTGTAAATACTGTACCTCATCAGGGCTAGAAGCTTGGTACTGTATCCCGTTCTCCCTTCCCCAATAGTGCTGATCAACTTCCGATTGGGACTCCAAAGGACTACCAGGCTCCTCAAAATCAGACTCGTAAACTGGCGTAACATTATGACACAATGCGATCGCTTTCACAGCTTCCTAAA
Source organism: Halyomorpha halys (assembly GCF_000696795.3). Taxonomy (NCBI): domain Eukaryota; kingdom Metazoa; phylum Arthropoda; class Insecta; order Hemiptera; family Pentatomidae; genus Halyomorpha; species Halyomorpha halys. The sequence goes on along the minus strand of NW_027115673.1, from coordinate 630,882 downwards.
GTCATAATATAAAAATAATTTAATATAAACCAAAATAGTACTACAGCTACTTTATTCTTCCCTTTTTATTAATTGAATAAATTTACCTTGAGTCTCGTCCTATCAGATTTTCTGACTTTGGCAATACTCGGCTTCCCCGTCGGAGTTTCGGCTGGACTATTGAAACTATCAAGTAATTCCTCTCTTATCTGTTGCAAGACAAAATATCTTATAAATATATTATGCACTGAATTGTCGAAAATATTAATATAACATAACTGACACTGCTAAAACCATACATGATCAAAAGTATCCTGTGAATAAACGACAGATCCCAAATGAAGCTTCTTAAAAACCATACAATTTTGCGTAAGCGTTCCTGTTTTATCAGATAATAAATAAGAGATTCGACCAAGCTCTTCGGGTATGGTAGTACATCGTACAACGGTTTCGGGCATTTCTTTGTCCTTTTGCATTTGCCAGGAATAAAATGCTTTACCCATGTCCAAATTCACTCTCAAACTAAAAAAAATATATAAAAATTTATACACCTCAGTATTTCTAAAAACAAATAAATATTAATTATAAACCCTTCATTATTAACAAAGTATAATACTGAACATTATATATATAACTTCTTTGGTTCAATAGTGGTAAATCTGACAGAATTTTTTTTTTTATATTAAGAACGTATTCTAAAGATATAACCTTAGATAGGGATTTCTTTTTCTACTATAAATGTATTAGTATATGGATATATAAAAACAGAACAATGACTAATTTTAATAGTAGGACAAATCCCTTAGAGGAATGAATTGTCATAAAATAAGAACATAAGGTGGGAGAAGATGATGGACTTGTGTCTGAAACATCTTCAGCAAGAAAATAAAGACATTTCTTCAAAAAATAAAGAAAATCTAAAAAATCTAGATGAATACTGAGAACTTCTTGAAATTAAAACAATTAAAAAAAAATTATAGGATAATTAAAAACTGGAAAACTGAATCTTATCAATGGTTGGAGTGTGAAATTGGTAGTAGTGCTCATATTGATAATGCTAGGATAGAAAAATTGGTCAAAAGCGCCTAATAGAGTTAAATTTCTAAACCAATAAAAATAATAAATATAAAGATGCCTAGGAAAAACTAAATGTAAATACTAAAAATTTAAATGATAAAAATATAGATTTAACACAAAATAACATAAAAATAAGATAATAACATGTTATTAAGATAAAAAACCAATTATCTTACCTGAGAGGAATAATGTACGAAAATAGAAGAACAAATCTGAATAAATATTTATACCATGGTCCACGGAAACCTTTTAAACACATCATCACAAGAGCTAAACCAACAACGGCACAAAATAAAACCTGAAAAAAAAAATAACAGTACAATAAAACATAACGATTCCATAGATAGTTCATACCTGTCAAATAAAATAATTCTTTATTGTGATAAAGTGTTAATAGTTGAATGTAGATTGATATGAGGAAAAGATGGTCAGGTTGTGTGGTCAGCAAAGATACATAATTAAACAAATACTTATATATTTGTATCGATGTTTTGACCTGAATTTCAAGCCTTCATCAGGGCTGAAAAACAAAATGAGACAACCTTAATTCAGAGAAACATAACAATAAAAAGATAATAATAATAAACAAACTTGAAAATATACATAAAAATACTTTTTCTTTTGGAAATACGCACACAATAAGATTTTTTTTTATATCTCATTTGGTTTTCAGTCCAAATGAAGGCCTGAATGTTGGCATGTTCAGGTTGAAATGTTGGCACAAGTAAATAGGTTTTTGTTTACTTGGGTATCTTTCCTGACCACACAATTGGCCATCTTTTCCTCATAATTCATTATCATTCATGAATGACATTATAATAAAATAAACAAGAACAAATTTTAGGGATGTGTAATCTACCGAATTTGTATCATTTTGTGAAATTTCCAACCATGAAAAAATTGTATTTTACATTTCCAGAAAATATTACTAAATCAATTACCATCACTAAATTATGGTTGGCTTGGAGATTTGAATATCAATAGTCAAACACTCAATGTAGAGAGTATCAATAAAAGTGGATTTTTAAAAAAGGAAAATCAATTGTCCTCTTTGCATATATAGGAGTTAAATATTTAATGATGATAAAAGTATTTTAAATTATGAAGATGATCAGGGATGAGGTCAAAAGAAAACCAAAATAATTAACGACTATTTATTTGCCAACGTTTTGCCCCGATTCGTAGAGCTTCATCAGGGCTGTTCAAGTTGAGAGCTTTCGAAACTTTTTGTATATCTTTGCTGACCGCACCCCCGACTATCTTTTCCTCAAAATTCTCTGTCATTCATAAATGATATCATAATAAAATAAACAAGAACGAATTTCAGGAATGTGAAAACTCAAATAGTTTCGAAAGCCCTAACGAAGTTCTACTCATGAAGAACTATTTTTGTTTTCT
>NW_027115673.1:601166-624368 GCF_000696795.3 Halyomorpha halys | reverse complement strand
TTTTTAATATCAAAAGATTAATATACTATCCAAAAAAAAATATACAGAAATTATTGCTATCAATTCTATACATTAAATGAAAATCCACGAATGAATCCAGAATCGTATTGAAACTGTATGAAAAATAATTTTATGGTTACAATCTCCTAAACATTCGATGATCTGATCACTTCATTTCAGCTGAAAATAATAAATATTAACTTAAATACAGGTTGAAAAAAAAAATTCTCATTATGTTTGCTACCCAGCAATGAGTCACTTAATTTTATAATTAATATATTACTTTTTTTTTATTCACAGAACGGCCTTTCAAGACCACGCGAATATCCTTACTTTTACCTTCTCACTTTTTCTCTTCTTCTCTCCCAGTATTTTTTTCATCACTTCGGCGTGCCTTTCCTTCCTCTCTTCCAACCATGCAGTACCCTTTCATTTTTCTTTATATACCGCAAGAACATTTATTTCATTCAATTTTTTTCTGTACTGTTCTCTATCTAGAGAACAGATTCTCTATCTGTTATTTTAAATTTCTTTGTTTCCTCTCGCATTTGCTTCACATATCCTCCTACACTATAATATTACTTTATTATACATAATAAACTATTTTTGCTCAGTTTAATGCATTTTTGTACTTGTATGCACGCTCACTACTGGGTTATTTTGTTCTCACTCACTCTTGACGACTGCTCTGCCCGAGTCAGTAAGTTTCTCAGTCTATTTAATATTTTTCTTTTTTCTTCCCAATCCCTCACATCTCTTCTCTCTTGTTCATTCCTTATTAACCTTTTTGGACATTCAATATTTATTTAAGCTTATTACTTTTTACTCATCTGTAGTACTATGGATCTTTTATCCATTGAAACATATATTCCGTTTCCTTTCTTACATATTGTCGCATCATATACATAATTTTCTTTCATATATTTCATTATGTTAATTAAATTGTCTTCACTATTTACATATCTTAAATCATTTTACTTCTTTATTTACATGACATTTATTTACATAACTTTTTTAATAATTCTTACCTGTACAATATTATATTTTATCTTCTATTAATATAAACTATTATTTACTTAATTTATTGTTGTGTATATTTCCAACTTTGCTAGTTATTATTATTCTCTGAATTCAGTTTGTTATCTCGTTTTCTTTTTCAGCCCTGAAATTCAGGTTAAAATATCAGCACAAATAAATAATTTTTACTTATTTGTGTATCTTTACAGACTGCACCTCCGACCATCTTCTTAGGTAAGTGAAATTTGTTTGATGCACACACTGGATTTTTTTAAAGTTTATATTAATAAAAATACAATGTTATTCTAGTTTTTATATTTACTCTTAGTATCTATAGAGGAAGCCAAAAAAAAAAAAAAAGAGTCTTCTATAGTCTAACTTAACTCTAAAATCAATTCAGAAGATACCGTTTTAATTAAATTAGGAGTAATGTACCAGTAAATATACTGAAATAAAATAAATTTAGTAAATGAGAGTTTCTTTTTTTTTTATACTGAAAATTAACGTTATTAGATATAAAATAAAAATAATAATTGTAATACCTTAGTGAGTTGATTGATTTCAACATCTAGAAGTCCAGTTTTAGATCTAGGCTGAGAGTTATTCATTACACTCCTAGTTTCCCTTCCAGTATAGACGACAGCTCCGAGAGCAGAACCGGAAGCCAGAACAGTGTTAGCCCACAGTGTATTGTCAATAGCAAGCCCTTCAATGTCATCATTCTTTAAAGGAAGAAAAAAATTAAGACTGCATCATATTTGGGTTAATGACATTATATGATAATTTTGAATCACAAAGGAACAGTTTATGGAAATAATTTTTATAATAAATTCGAATCATCAAAATAATTGATATGGATCGTCCCCCCTCTATTCAGAAAGGCTTTCAACTCCCACCAATCCATAACTACACATCTTTCACTCCTGTATTAACTAAAGTTTAATTCCCTAGGTCTAATTGTTGTTATGTTTATAAATTATTTTGATATTAATTATCAGCTTTGTTTTCCTTCATTATGAATAAAGTAGTACATGTGAGCAGTGAGTGTGAGTGTCACGTTACTATAACAATCATTAATCTTTGTAAAAAGATTGCAGGACTTTTTTTAAAAAAGAGAAGCAGAATAATACACCTCTTTTTTTCATTTACTAAATTCCTAGTTCAAGGTTCTATCCAATTTTTCTGAAGTAAAAATTTAAAAATTTATGACAAGTGTTAAAAATTAATGACAGGTCTTGACTATCATCATGGTATGACCTTTGATTTCATGTGATGAATGAAAAATGAATGCATGGATTTTTTTGGTTTATTAGATTTTGGGTACTAGGCATCATGAGAGAAAATACCTCAAATTTTAAGGTGAGGAAGGGTACACACACTCAAGTATTATAAATAGTTAAAATTAAAAATCTGTACCGCGACAACCGGTTAAGGGTGCGGTACTTTGTAAGGAAGTACTGTTACTAGACCAACGGTTGGGCAATGAGGTGATTTGCTCAGAATCAAGCTCAACTGCCAGATTTTTACCTAATCAAGGATAACCAATTTATGAGGCTGGGTGGACCCCAGGTGGCTCCAGAACCCACAGGTTTGACTAACGGCTCCAGTGTAACAGAAAACAATTTTCTGCCCAGCCTGAGTTCTTGGAGTTAGTAGCATCGTGCTTTACCACAGTGCCACCGCACTCCCCATTAAAAATAGTATAATACTGAAATTTTTTAAAAATTGAATTACATCAATCATGTTTACTATTTGTGAACATGATCATTTTCAAACACTGGTGGGGTTTAAGAGGAGTCGTGATACACGAATCTACCTCACCATCGCCCATATCAATTCATTGGTCAACTAGGATGTAACAACTTAAAAAAAAAGTAATAGTGAAGCTTTTAAATCTTTTTTTCAGAAAATATTTTTTCTTGAATATTAGAAATCTATAAGGAGATTGATAAAAACTTGTTACTCATTCGGAAAAGTGTATATAAATCGCAATGTATCATATTTCAATTAATTTATTGTTATTATTTTAATGCATGTTAAATTAATGTTACTCCAAATTGACAATTTGTTTAATTCACCTAAATAATAAAATATAAATACCTTCCTAAATGTGCCGATAAAAGAATGAATATCTCTTTGAGGCTTTTCCGCAAATATTTCAGCATGGATCTCAAACAATTTGTTTTCAGAATCAAGTTTTTGAGTATGAGGAATGGCCAATCGTAACTTCCAGTCAGTTTCTCCATCAAGTTGATCCGTCCGAATGAAACAAGTGCCTGATTTTTCTGTAGTTCTCACTAGGACTAAATCAGCAGGCACCCTTTGATCTTTCTCAATAAAAACCTGAAATCAAACTAGATACTTAAATAGGTTCAACTAAAGTTTTTAAAAATGAAATAAAATGTTTTATCTTCAACTATTGGATTGTTTAATGTTATCAGAAATAAATTGGTGAGGATAGGCAAACATCATAATCATAACTATTAAAAATGGCACAAATGGCGGTTCGGAACGTTGTGGGTTCGATTCCCACCTGGAGCAGTTAAAATTCATTTTTCTGCAGTCCTGAAGAATGAATCTTGACCACCTTGGTTAGTACGTGGCAACAACTCAGGGTGCAAAAAGGACCACCAGGCCCACTTGCCGGACTTGTTCCCCCACCAAATACCAGTACCAGAACCAGTACACAACAGACTCAAACATCATTTCAGTTATCATTAATTCTTTTCTAAAATTTTCTTTTTTTTTCTTTATTATGGTATTTGACTTTCCAATCTTTGTATGTAAAAATTAATAGAATCAACAATAACAAACATAAATTAAAATTATAATGAAACTAAGATTATCAGAAAATCATTTGATAAATGAATAGAAGAACTAATATGTAGAAGATGAAAAATTAGCTACTCACCAAGTCACCAACACGAAGTTTTGAAGAAGGTATACTTTCAACAAATACGATACCATCTTTTCCACGGCTCAGTCTTGAATACCTTTGGGAATTGACTTCTTTATCTCTCTGGTGACGTCGTAAGTCATCGATCGCTTCTCGGATGATTGTTACAGTTAAGACAAAACCCTAAAATGATCACTTAGTTTATATTATGTAACAATAAACAAATCATATCTTGTTACAAAAAACTAAAATGAAGGTTACGAGAAACTGTATGGCTGATCAACAAAATATAATAGTATGCTTACAACGATCCTAGGGGCAGCTGAAAAGAATTTTGTAGTTAACAGAGAAATCTAAGGTTGAGGTTATAGTGGAGTGGTCGAAACAGCAGGAGAGTAGGGAGAAAGCAGCATCAAGTGTGGTCGGTGCAAAGAGAACAACAATTTTGAACCAGATGTAATAGTTGATTGGGCTTGGAATTGTTTGGTTCATATGGTGAACAAGTGGTGACTAGTTAAGTTTTTTAAATATTTTCTACTACTTTATTATAAATAATAAAGTTTTTTAATTCATCCCTCATGTTAATTTTTACCTATTTATAGATTCATCCTATTAACTTGATATTGTGCTGAAAACAATCATTGGATTCATTAATTTCATTTTCTTAAGGAAAGATCAGACTAATTTTTGAAATAAAAACAATATAGTGCAATACACATATAAAATAAGCTATATGCCGAAAAATTCAGGCCATGCTATTGTTTCTTCAAGCATTCCCTAGTTAGACATCATTAATTATAAAATGGATAAACATGATCTATGAAAATAAAAATAATCTACTATTCTGAACAGTTATGTAAAAAGCACTACTTTAAGTTGGTATATTTTTCAACACAACCACACTAAAGATTTATCTACACTCCAACTCCTTGATCTCCAAACGTATCTTTTCTCGACAATTTTTAATTTTTTTTTTTTTTGCCCCCATGCTATCCACACCTTTCCACTATAAACATAGCTAGCTTAAAAGTTATATGTGTTTGAAAAATTACAGATCCATATTCCTTTTACATAACTCAACTAAACTAATTAAAATATGTCTTAAGTGTTTCATAATTTAATTTAATACTTACAAGTGGTCCCCAATATGTATAAAGATAACCAAGCCGTAAATCAGGAAGAAACTGACTACATGCCATAACTAAGAAATAAAGATTTAGAAAAAACCTAAACTGTTGAAATAAAACCTGAAAAAAAAATAATGAAAATTTCATAATTGTAAAAATTCAAAGTCTCATGAGAAAATTAAGTAAAAAACAGAATAATAAAAATCCCAATTTAAAAGATGTAAAAAAATATAATGAACAGGGGTCAATTATGTAATAAGAAAATCAAGCTGACCTCCAGATCAAAACTATAATTTATAATGAGGGTTAAATCTAAAGTATATATATAATTATTAAGATACATTCCCAAAATCCAATAGAGAGCAAAATAATTATGATTCTTTAAAATAAATAATACAACAGATATAAAAATTATACATATAAAGTCATTCCAAATTTTGAATTAGTTAAAATGGAAATAAGTCTATAACCGCCTCATCATATATAATATAAATTATATCAAAATGAAAATGGGCTATCAATATATAAAAATACATTACTTAATTTATGATTAAATTATGTGTTTAAACTTAGAAATTTTAGTCATAAGAAGTTGAACAATATTAAGAAAAATGAAAAAAAAAATTTTTTATTCTTTAAAATTTAAATTAATGATGATTCAGATGTAAGGTATTTATCCAGCTCTGTTAAATATAAAAGTAGTGTATCAGAAAAAAATGAAACCAGGTAAGTCTTAAACAGTTGATATAGAGTTATTTTACTATTTGAATTTTGGGTGAATTTAATGTACAACAATTAATTGTTAGTTTTTCCTACTTAATATATCAGTTATTGTTACATTACTTCCTATTTCCAAAAAAATCCTGAAAATTATGAAAATTTAATTTTTACGATATTTTTTGCATTTCTTAGATAAATTAGGATTTGACAGTTACTTGATTACACACTATCACAGATGATACTAAACTATATTTCAGAAAAATTAACTTTCTGTCAAATATATTTTTAAAATTACAATAATAGAAAACAACTTTACACACACACACACAAATTGATAATATAAATGAAAAATGCAATTAGCAGATTGCACCAGAGAAGTAATTTCTTTAATTACCTGTTTCTATTTCTATATAAAATATCAAATATGATGAAATAAGAATAGATTTCTAAGGCCTAATACAGGTAAAATAGTATTAGAAGTGTTGAATAAGTAAAAAAATATATTAACTTACTAAAGGGAGGAATGTGATAATGTTGTATTTTTGATTACGAATGACATTAGGGGGATATTTTTCTGCGCAGGGCCTTCCAATTGTAATAGTTCTTGATCTGAGTTCTTTTTCCATGCAACAACATGATTTCCATAACCAATGACAGCATCTGTCAAAAAAATAAATCATGAATAATCTTAACTGTAAGGCAAAATTTTTTTGGTTAATCTTCATTAAACGCCATTGAATGGTATATAATGATAAAGAGAAAAGATTTCTATTTATGTGGAGAAGAATAAATAATGCAAGTTCAGGTCTGAAAATAGAACTTTGTATACATAAATAATGAGGGTATTGTGTATATCATGACACCAATAAAAGATTTGACATTTCTTCAGTGGGAAGTAAGTGAATGTAATTAATAATAACAATAAGTGCAAAAAATTAATAACACAAGAAAGTAAAGGAGGAAATTATTGATTCTTAACCTTTATGTACCTCAAGAAAGATCCTTGATGGGGTCTTTTATTAATAAGAGGTATGTCTTCTTTGGCTAAAGTGGTTGATGAGGATGATAATTCTACCAAACAAAGTGAAGAAGACGTCATTGCAATATTGAAAATTTTACGGAAATATTCTACACAATACAGAGACGACGCATTGTGTCATAATGACTACGGCCATATTGCTTTTAGGACTTACCCACAGCTCAGAAGGTAGCAACATTTTTTGAAAAATCCCATTCTTCTCTTGACAGATCGGCGTATTTCGGCGTCTGAAGAGTTAAGTAAAAAGTCGTTTTCATCGAAATTCTCGCTGTCCGACATATCATCCCCGCCCTAAGCAAGAGATAAGGAAATATGTTCCAGCACAGTAGATTTACAAAACCATCAGTCTATGATATACTGATGCGACTATCTCATTATAGATCAATATAAACACATATTAAAATCAGGCTCATTAAGAACAGTTTAAAGGTCAAACCTCACCCGATTTAGGTTATGGAGTTGCATTCCATTAGAAGGCAAAATCTTGTTTACGTTTTGGAGCACCATCTAGGGGATATTTACAGAGCTAGAGAGGAGCCACTTCAAGTCTCTCCTTTTTTTATTTTTACACTAAGAAGTGAAACAAAAGGATTGCCCAACTATGATCCCCCATAAAAGATTGATAAGCAAAATAAACTCAGATTCAAAGGAGGGATACCACAGCACCTACAACACCTATCTCAATGAAATTCGTTGAAGCATATCAAAAATGGTATGCAATAAAATTTTTATTATAAAAAAAGTTTACTTAATCATAAATCACTTCATGGGGTATTTCATTCAGCATGTTAACAATCATGAAAGACTATTTATTCTTTCAATACCTTAATGATAAACCCTTAATCTTCCAATTTTGTCATGTATTTTTTATAATGGTATAAATAATTAATTTTTAGTTTTATAGATGCGAAGTAAATAACACTTGTTGTATATTTTATAGATCATTAATAACAAATAAAATGGTATTTCAGAATCTTGTATTCTTCAGAAAAAAAATATTACTATGCAAATTGCTTTTTTGAAACTTACCTCATCCAATTCCTTCTTTATACCCACCTATTGTTTTCCTTATTAGAGTAGAATATTTTCTAATGGTTGATGAAATAAAAGAAGCTTATAATATTTTCAGATTTAAATTAGCACAGGTTTTTTTTTTTTTTATTTTTTTAAAAATAAAACATTAGGATTTAGAAATCAGTAATGAATTATAGTAAAAGGACAATGATGAAACTTAGCTGTTTTGTTCTTAAAAATAATATAGTCAAAAATTTTGTTGTAAAAATGTAAAATTTTTATTTCAGTCATACCATTTTTGTTTTTTGCTGGTTGTTATAATCATAAAAATAAAGTATTATATGAAATCCTAAAACAGTTTTGAATTTATAGCATTTTGCAACAAAACCTACATATTTTACTTTAATAGATTTATAATTTTCTTTTATCTTCATTTTTTATTTTTCATTTAATTGGTACTTCTTTTTATTTTAAGATAAGAATAACAAAAATTGTTTTTATCAAATTTGGTTAGTTATAAACTAAGTTTAATACAGTTGTATGATTTATTTCATAGTGATTATTCCTTAATGTAAAACACATTAAATAAAATATCAATTTCACAAGTTCAATATAAATAATAAAGAGAATTAAAAAAAAAAAGTGTTAATATATATTTTCTCAAAATTTATACTTAACAATTAAAAAAACAAACAATTATTTGATATTTTAGAAAAAACATTATTATTAGTGAATAAAATAACAACATAAGTTTGGTAACATTAAGAATATAAGCATTCAATTATAAGTAATCAGAATAAAATCACATATTTCCAAGATAAGAATGAAACAATTTTATTTAATTTCTTGAACAGGAAAAAGTGATATATAATTCATTTAGTAACAACTTGTAAGATTACTTCAACAGAAATGTAATCAATGTTTCTGGTTTTTTCTTCTCTTTATATTCAAAGATAAGGAATGATGTCATCAAGATATGAATCACACCACAAGCAATGAATAATCCTGTTAGGAAATTAGACTGTTCTTTAAATAACTACACATATGTTGCATCTATCATACAATTTATGTGCAAAGATATTTGACACATATTCGAATAATTGAAAGGCTTGTAACAAGAGTATGATAAGCCACGTGATGAAAATTTTTGAAATGAGGAGTTTAAAAAAATTTTATAATTCTTTCATATTATATTCTTTTTATGGTTTATATTCCATAATATTATATGTAAGCATGTTTGAATTATGATTTTAAATTAATGAAAACAATAAATATATTTATAGAAAAACAAAGGTGCATTTTGTTTCTATATAAATATATTCACAAAATTCTAATGTTTTCAAAATTGTGTCTTGTAACATTTTTTCCCCAAATCATTCAGTTTTAAAAAAGAACATCAGTTTCAATAAAATTAACTACATTCATTTTTCTCCGCACTATTTTAAAACTTATATAACTTAAAAAAAAAAAAAACTTCATAAACAAACAAAAAATTATCACTCATTATACTCACCATTCAGAATATTTTAATTTTATTTATTTTTATTATTGATTTTTCAAAATAGTTTTCTATAGCACATTTGTACAAAGCCATTGCTCTCCATTAAGAAACAAATATACTATCCAATAAAATTTACACAAAAACAATATTAAAGGTATGGAATTAATTAAAGTAACAAAAAACTTTGAAATATATGAGTGGTATCTACATAATTAAATTAGGTTATAACAAATAATAATTATGACCATGTTTTGTGCATTAGTGCCTAGTACCTACCATCTTAACATATAAATGTTTATATTTTTTGGGGGAAAATCGTATAATTGGAAAGCCAAGCTCTTCATGTAATATACTTTTTCTTATATATCCAAGAGAACAGTTAAGACAAATATACAATATAAAAAAATGGAGTGTTGATTATCTCATCTACGTTTATGTTTAGTGTGTATGGCTCAAATGCATTAAAATAAAAAATTATTTTTTTAATGGATACAATATGGCTAAGTATGATTATTGATAGCTATGTTTTATAATTGATTATAATAATAAATATGTTTTGAAGTCTATAAATATAAAAAAAAATTGAAATATCTTCTCCTTTTTCTACCTCTAGGTTGCTACAAGACATGGAGGTTTAGGCTTGGTCCATTTTCTGTAATTGCTGACATTATTCACCATATTCCTCATTTCTGTCAGGAGCAGTCTCTTACTCTATCAAGCAGGTGGCATATTCAATACACATCTGCTAAGGTCGGCCTCACGGGTGCTTTCCTGCTGGTCTGGCGATGTTCTATTGTATCTCAAACTGGCAAGACCCCGAGGTTCTCTTGATACTTTCTATCAATGATCTAGGACTGTCGAACTCTCTGGTCCATAGAGCTAAACTGGTAGCAATACTGTTTAAATAGAAACTTTGTCTGCTTATTTCCTTCATTCCTATGATTTTGGAATTTAATGTAGAGGGTGTATTTGGGAGTATACTCAATTCACTTGTTTTCACTCTATTAAGTACTCCATGATGTACTTTCCCATCTAAGCAAATTATTGTTTCCAGGTACTAATAGAAATTCATAGATAAGAGATGTATCCCGCAAGAGGTTAACACTGTCTTCTCATAATCCTTTCCAACAAGCATAGTTTTGCTTTTCTCAGCATTAATACTCATACCTTTCAACTAAAGCTTCTCACTCTATTAGACTATTACCAAAAAGATAAAATAAAAAAAAAAATTAAGCATTTTGCTCACACTGAAAGAGGTATTTATAAAGAATATGTCAATGTTGATTAAAAATTATATGGCACTAGACAGAAATTAGATAAACATAAAGGATAAGATTTTTTAGTACATTGAGGGTCGATTTTGAAGGCTTTCAAAGTTACACTTATAAACTTTTACCAATGACAAAACCTATTAATTATCTATCAATAACTTTAAAGAGGATCAAGCCAAATTCTAGCCGTTTCCCCAAACAAATTACTATCTGATAATTAAATGCTTGATAGCAGTTGCTTAAATTTCAAATTCTATGTAACAATTAAAAAAAAAAAAAAAAAAAACCTAATTTTTCAAGAACTTTTTGATATGAGTTCATTGATACTTTTTAAAATTTAAACACAGTTGATAGCAAATATAATACCTAAAGATAAAAAGTCATATAAAAATGATCATTAGTGTTAACAAAAACTATAAATCATTAAAAAAGGTAAGGAATAATATACAAATATTAATAAATTTAAAGCTCTTTATTAAACAATAAAAAACATTGTAAAACATACACAAAATTTACAACAATTTATATATTATTAACAATAAGTATTTACATAAATAAATAATAACCAACAGAGTTGTACATAATAAAAAATTAATCTGCGTAAGAATAAGGGAAGATTTATTATTAAGGCAGTGATTATACTTAAAAGCTTTAGAATAACTAATTTATCAGTTAACCAAAATTTTAACACAATAATATAGTAAAATAAATTTTTCGTAATAATTAAAAATTACACAAAAGGTATTTTTATAATTTCTTAAGAAAACCTATAACTTAAAATAAAAGTTATTTTCTAATGACATATATGTATACAGATACAAGGAAGAAAAAATTAATTATCAAAAGATTATTATTAAAAAAAACCTTTTTAATGCTTCGTTCTTTTTTAGGAACTAATTATTTTTTTTTTTTTTTATTTATGAATTAATTAATATTTATTTTTAACCACAATTAATTATGTAAAATCATATTTCATCTAGTTTAAAATGAGAATATATAACTAAACTGCAATAAAATTGAAAAATAATTCTTAGGCTATTGTATATCAATTGATCAAGGTACAACAAAAGGCCTGTTTTCATGCTGATAGTTATTGCAACAGTTGCGATAAGGCTGTAACTGCCATGACATAAACTCTATGACATTTAGTGTCATGAAAAACTGTCGCACTATCTGGTTTTTTGGTAATTGACAGTACCTATTCCAGATCGGTGAACTGCAACACCTCACAAACCTTAAGTATGTTAACATTTATTATAAATTTCATTAAATTAGTATTTATAAATTTTCTAAAGCCTTTTATTAGTTTATTTTAAATTGCATAAATCACTGAAATTAGGTTTCTAGATGACCATTACTTAGTTGAACTGTCAGCGTGGAAAAAGGTCTCAAGGGCAGGTTGTTAGATTAGAAGTTAATGTCTTAGATTTACTAATTTCATGCACTGAACGCTTTATGCCTACAAGTATATTAATGGTTCCCATTTTCTTCAGGCTTCAAGAAAGAAAATTTTATTCCAAAGCTGACCCAATACCAAAGCCATATAAGTTCTATGGTTATACCAAAGGTAGATAGATAGGTTAGATTTAACCTGAGTTAACCTGAATGCTAATATTTTCTGCCTTTGAATATACAAATTCTTAAAAACAGCAGTTTGAAATAAACATATGATTGGAATAATTACTTCTAGAATGAGAACAGTCTATTGCAATTGGAAAAGTTATAATGAGTATCACACAATTTATAAAAAAACAATTTCAGACATGCTTTTATGTTAATATGATGATGATATGTAAGAATAGTTATATGAAAAATAAGAGAATTCTTTGAAGTTTGGAAGAATTTTGAAGAGTTAGGAAAGAAAAAATATTAAATTTCAAATTTAGTACTTTTTTTATAGCTCGTAATTAGAGCCACCTGTTTAACAAAAATTTCTATAGAATTATTAATTCATAACAAAAAATGAACAGAGCTTTTGATATTAATAAGGAACTGATATACAAATGATATTATTCTTGTTAGAATTTTCAGAATGAAATTTATTTTTTATTTCAGTTATATCTATATTTTTAGTTTTAATTACAGTTCTAATTTGGTCATAAGATATATATTTATTTATTTAATATTGACTAAAATATTAATTAGTTTGATTCTAAATATGTATGATAGTAATCAGGATTAAAAAATACATCTGATGATTTTTCAATCATGGTTTTAAAGCTTATATACATAAAGCCATAAATTAGAAAATATCCATTTTTTTAGTACCTCATTAGAATAAATAAAACAAAGAACTTCCATACATTACTTAGAACTTAACATTTACACATGTATATTACACATTATACAAAAAATTATTGCAATCATCTCAAAATAAAATGAATACATTTTATGTTTTCATAAATTTAAAAAGTATTTACTAAACATAAATAAATTTACTGATAATGTAAATGAATCAAGCCCATGATTAATGAATTGAACAATGGGAATGATGTGGACAGTTTAGAAATTAAGTACATAGAAGAAAAATATATATACATACAATTTTCATTCTGATTATAAAAACGTAAAACTTATTAAAAAAAAGTAAAACATAATTAAATATAAATTCCTCTACATTTGATAGTTTTCCTAAAACAATCTTTGGGAAATCAATGGTTTATAATGAAATGGTAACAAAAAGCTAATGATACTTAAGAAAATTTTTTAAAATTAAATAACCATTGAAAAACACTTTTACACTAACAATTACTTTTTTCATTTACAACAAAGAAATCTCGAGTTTGTAACTTAAACATACTTGAGCTATTTAAAACTTTATACAAAAATATATCTATAAAAAACTGTTAAACATAGTACATAAAATAATAATTTGTAAGTATTATGATAAAATATAATATTTTTTAGGAAATAATCAGTATACACAAGGCAAAGTGGAAAGACATAAATATTGGTTCATACCAAATTACCGAGACAATCAAAATCTTTTCATTGATTCCATTATTAAAATACATAAACTATCGACAGATAATTATCAGTAATAATAAATAAAAAATTGAATATTTTAGTTTTTGTAGAACAAAACACTTTTTTTTCAATCAATCAACGATCAGTAAACAACTGAAGTAAGACCGTTTTAATGTGCATGTGCTAATTGTAGGAGGAAAGACAATGACCACTGTAATATTTTGAACTCAATATTAATGATTGCTTCTGGCGAGTTTCGTTATTGGAACTAATCTGAGTAGTAAGATAAAAGAAGTTCTATAAATAAGAATTAGATTTAAAATGTTTAACTTATTATAATAAAAAATCATGATGAATTTCTTAAAGTAAAAAGAAGAAATGCAATATGGAACTGGCTTTTAAATTAAAAGAATCAGTACTCACTATAAAAAAATTAACTTTTACATCTCAAATAATTTTCATCTTCATTTGTTATAATCTAAAGGTGCCTCTAAATGTTTGTCAAACTTCGGCACATTCGCGCATGCGCAAGCTTATAGATGAGTTATTTGGATTGGCTGGAATAAGTTGACTTAAATATTGTTTAATTTGAGTTGAGTATAGGTTTTTGGGCACAAATCAAAGGGAAATTGTGTTGCATCCTCACGTTCAGTTTGCATTGCTTTAGATATCTGTGCTCTCTGTGTTTTAATTGAGTAAAGAATTTCTTCAACCTTCAGATTTAATAATTAACTCCATTTAAAGATCGTATGTTTTGAAATTTATATCGATTTGGAGTATATACTTTGTTTTAAATCTTGTCAATTAACTTTAGCAGTTTATTTTTTATTTAACAAAGCACAAATATGCACGAGGGTGGTTTGAAAAGTCTCGGAATCACCACTAGATGTCAGTGCTAGAGCTATGAGGTTTCCGCGCAATAATCACACATCCTTTGTGAGTGAACATGTGGCGTGAGTGGTAGTGACGACTCTTTGTTGTTGTTATGCGTAGTGATTAAGCACTTTGTAAAGAAAGGTATGAAAGCAAAGGAAATTCATGCCAAACTTCAGAATACACTGGGGGACTCTGCTCCTTCATATTCAAATCCACGCCAAGTGGACCAGCGAGTTTAAATTTAGTCGGGAGAGCTTAGATGATAACCCGCGTAGTAGACGGCCAAAAAGTGCTATGACCTCCATAATTTATCGCAAAAGTGCATAAATAGGTTATGGAGGATCGTCGACTGAAGGTGCGTGAGAAGTGCAAAGGCAATACGTTCGGCCAGAAAGGTCATGGCCTCAGTTTTCTGGGATGCAAAAGGTATTCTGCTGATAGATTATCTTCCTACTGGCCAAACAATTACGGGGCAATACTACACAAACCTCCTAGACCAACTACAGGAAAAGATATGTGAAAAAAGGCCTGGTTTGGCAAGGAAAAAAGTCATCTTTCATCAGGACAACGCCCGCCTGCACACAAGTGCTATTGCTATGGCAAAACTTTATGAACTGAGTTATGAATTGTTGCCAAATCCACCTTATTCACCTGATTTAGTATCATCAAACTTTCATCTCTTCCCCGAGCTGAAAATTTTCCAAGGTGGACAGAGACTTCCTCCAACGGAAGAACTGACAGCCAAATTGAAGAGGTATTTTGTAGGCCAGAAGAAATCTCATTTTCGAGATGGAATCAAGGCATTGGAACATCGCTGGACCAAATTAGTCTAGAGGGAGACTAGGCTGAAAAATAAAAGCAGTTCCCGTGAGGTAAGAAACTTCTTTCTAGTACATTCTGAGAACTTTTCAAACCACTCTCGTATTTATATAAGATATTGCATGACTAGGTAATTAAATTAACAAGCTGATAAAAATTCTAGAACAAAGGTTGAATTTATAGGATGAGTACTATTTCTATGAATTCATAAGATCAGTACTATTTCTATGAATTTTTATCATTTACAACGTATATTTATTTATTATATTTATATACCTTTCCTTTCATTTAGCCTATCTTTATTTTCTTCCTTTTTATAATGAAAATTGAGAGGAATAACCGAAAAAAAGTCCAAAGAACATACAAGCATAAGGATACCGACATTAGTTGCGTCCTCTGCTTACCAAGCATTTGAACATGTCTTGGATTTGCAATAAGTGACAAATTTTTAGATCCAGTATAACATGATTAAAAAAGAATTAACACAGGGACAAATACATGTAATGAATTAACGATTGGTGTGACAATGAACAACATATTCAAAAAGACTATAGATACTTAAAATAAACTGATAATTATCTTACTTTCTTAAAATATAACTACAGTTTCTGCAGAAATATATACAGATGGTATTTTTTTTTTTTTTTAGTTAATAGGTCATAACCTTTAATTATAGTTCAAAATTTCATGTAAATAAAGCTTAATTACATTAAAGTATTAACATAAATGAAAAAAAAATGATTAGTTACATATTAAATATATAAAAGGAAGCAGGAAAAAAAATCATGTTAAATTTTTACATTAGCATTTCACTAATAGATAAAAAGTTAAACATTTGCAGTTACAAAAGTTAGATCAGAAACCTTTAATGTCTGTCACAAAAAACTTTCTATAGTTTTTTTTTTTTTACATATTAAAAATGAAGTACATTTGTATATGACAAAAAAATATCAAAGCTTCTTAATCCAAAATCAATAAATCACTTTTTATGAATTTACATATCACATGTGTAAGCGATTCTCCCAAAATTGAGCATTGGAATTTCATGATTGCTGTTTTAGCAGAAAATTCTATTCATTGGATTATGCATATAATTTCTTTATGGACTGTTAAAATAATAATGACATAAGAATGAGAAAAAACTATGTCCATAATATAATAGCATATTGCATGTATTTAAGAGATTTTTTTTTTTTTACCTAAAAGGCTTTAAAACTGGTACAAACATCATCTTACAAAATCCATTTCCATTATTTTCACTGTTGAAAGTAAAAGGCACGATTTTGGACAGGGCAAAGGAATGATTTTGTAGTTTGTGAACATTTAAAATAATGATGTTCAGCGATTATTATGTTAAATCGATCTGGTCAAAAAATGTTGATGTGAAATGCACCAGAGACATTTGACAAAAAATGCCTATTTTCGGGAAAATCACTCCTGTATATAATTATAACATGTTTTTATGAAATACAGATGTAAATATTTTGTATGTAAAAGATCTCCTATTAAATATATAATTTGAACGACCATTTCCAGTTGCATGGCATCTCTTTGTATAATTTTTTTCTTTTAACAATAATAAAATTCCTACAGCCCTAAAAATTTACCTATTCCTAACATGCACAACATACTTACCTTTCAGTACTTTTTAGGGAACCTCCAGATTAAATAAAAGGAGGCTCATACTATTAGATAC
Organism: Halyomorpha halys; assembly: GCF_000696795.3. Classification (NCBI taxonomy): domain Eukaryota; kingdom Metazoa; phylum Arthropoda; class Insecta; order Hemiptera; family Pentatomidae; genus Halyomorpha; species Halyomorpha halys. The sequence continues at coordinate 607,425 of NW_027115673.1, read as the reverse complement.
TATGGATTTATAACTATGATAAGGAAGAAGCAATCATTAGAAAATATATATATATATAACAAGTCATTAAAAATAAATTTTTAGTTTTTTTATTGTTTTTTTTTTTAATAAAAAAATAAAAAATTCAGTATGGCAACCATTTATAAAATATTTACAAATATATTTTAATACAAGATATATTAGTTTTATATAAAAATATGAATATTTACAAAAGCATTGTTCATTTCAACAGCTATTCCCTTAAAATTAAGGAAGAAAATATCATTCTAAAAGGTTGATGTTGAATTCATAATTCATCAAAAGTAATTATACTTAAAAATTCTTCAAAGGTACAGTCTTAAATTTTTAGAATATAATAATTGTACTTTAAGGATAAAAATATATTTTAAATTTTATATGAGCTGGTAAATATAATCTTATCCCATAAATTTAAACTAATGAGCGGTTTGGAAGAAACATTCTTTTTTTTATTTTTGAAAACATATAAGCCTTTGAATCACTACTGTTCAGGAAAGATTTTAGACTAGTCATAATTGGTTCAAGAAAAATAAAAGCGGTAAATTAAACTAGGCTGCATACCCCTAAGTGAAAGTTTCAGACTGGAGTTCGAACCAGGCTTGAACTCCGGTTGGGCACTTCTCGAGATTGAGAATGTGCGACCACAACTGAGAGGCATTGCACCCATTCCTCAGCATTTTTACCACCTTTTGGTTTCAATATGAGGGAGTGGTCTCCAGTGAAGATTTCAAATGCTTTAGGGATATTTCTAGCTCCTCGTGAAACTTTGACACTTCTTATCTGGTGGACGTCAATAGGGCGCCCTTCTTTGTCATCCTTCTAGAGAAGAATAGATAGATCGAACATAAGTTACAATAAATTATAACATAACTATAAAAATGTAAAAAAAAATTCAATATTAAATTTTTAAAAATCTTTTGATCATAAATTCTCATACTGTTTTCCAAGCAGCCCTGATGAAGGCTTAAAATAATGGCCAAAACGTCTCAAACGTTTTTCATTGACCTTACTCCAATCATCTTCTCTTCATCTATAAATATCGACAATCAACTATCTTTTCATTATTAAAATAAAAAGGAGGGGTATATTATTACAAATTAAATCTAATGATTTATTTTTATTTAGCAATTAACAGGTGATATTTTTAAGAATCAGATTTGTTTAAATTTTTTATATTATTATTAACTGAAAAAAAACTTAAGGCCTGAAGGCATTCAAGTTTCAATAAAAAATGGTAAATTAACAGTTTGACCATCAAAAGATCATTTTCAAATATAACTTTAAATTTTTCAAATTCTTAAAAAACATCAAACATTTTATGTAAAAGATGTTTTAGTATATTATAAGCAGTCAAGCTGTTATTAAATACTATGAATTATATAAACGAATGTTTATTATGTAAATTAATAATTTATTATATCAGTGACAAAGAATAAAAAAGTGTTCTTCAGAAAATACCGTTTTCTAATTATAAACACTTTTTTAATTTTGCTCGATTTAATTATCTTAAGCCTCTTCTTTCTGAATTTTTTTTTTCTTTCCAATTTTAGCTATTTTTTAAATATTGCTCTCTTTAATTATCTTATTCTCTTTCTGTTATAAGAAACTGTTTCAAAAGTGATATTGAACCATCACTAAATTGGGGTTTTAGTGGGGAGGGTTAGATGGGAAGGATTTCCTTTAAATATTTTTTGCGTTTTGAACTCCACTTGTATTGTACATTGACCAATATAATCACTATAAGTGTCTGTTTTAAAGGTAAGATAGGACTTCCAAGGCGTGAAGGATAGGGAGGTTCACACCGTTTTACAATTTTAGCCACTTTTTAATGTTGCTCGATTTAACTATCTTAAGTCCCCGCTTCCCATTTCAAGTAAATGTTTCAAAATTGATTTAATGCCCTTTTCCAACTTTGGCCACCTTTTTAATGTTGCTTGATTTAACTAATAAATTGAATATAAATAATAATCGTAACAAATAACTAAACTCTCGTCTTTCTGTTTTAAATATATGTTTCAAAGATGATATAGGATTGTTGCTTAGCGGGACGTGCCGGCTGGGAAGGATTGCCTTCTATTATTTTTGGTGTTGAATATAGTTTGGCATTAATAAAAAATAAAAATAAATAAACTGGAAATTGGCCATAAACCATACTAGATGGAACAATTTCATAACTTATTTCCCTTAATAAAATACCTAATGTACATCACTCAAACAAGCTTTGAAAGTAACTGAAGAAATAACACAACAGGCGGGCTGAAAAGTTCATAGGCTGACACATACATGGCACTACTAGTATTAAATCCATATGATTTTTAGTTAGCCCTAACCTTCAAAAGATACACGTATAAATTTGACAGCTGTTGGACTATTAGTTTGTGAAATATAGCATTTTGAGTGAAGCAACTTTTGCTAGTTTGAAAAAAAAAATGGATAAAAAGGAATTTCATCTGTGTTAATAAAGCATTGCAAAAAAAAAAAAAAATACTGTTGAAGCCAAGGCTTGGCTTGATAAACATTATTCGGACTCTGGACCAGAAAAATCAACCATTGAAAAGTGGTTTGCTAAGTTTAAACGAGACGAAATGAGTACTGAGGATGATGCACGCAGTGGACACCTGCCAAAGAGGCTGTTACTAACGAAAACATCAAAAATGTCCACAAAATAATTTTGGATGACCTGATTGGATTGGATGGATGACCTGATTGGATTGGATGGATGACCAAAACTGAGGCATATTTTCAAAAAAATTGTATGACCGCTATAATCATTGAATCACCCTCAAAGGAAACTATATTGAATAATAAAATCAAATTTTATGAAAAAAGAGTTGTTTTCTACGTTAGCCTATGAACTGTTTAGCCCAACTGTTAACAAAGTAAGAAATGAAAGAGGTTAAAATATTTTTGTAGTAAATACACAGAATTTCACTCACATGGGATATAATTGTTGTGGAAAAGTACTAATTGAATTAATGTGTGCTCTTGACTACATCCCATTTTAATTCATCTATTTTTAAAAATAATTTAATAGCTTTATTTTTAATTTAATTCTATTTTTTTTTTAAACAGTTCCAATAAAAAATCCAATTATTTTTTCAATAATTTAACCTTGAATATAGTTTGACTTAAACAATTCCTGGTGTTAGTGAGTTAATGATGTAACTTCAAAATAAAGGGAATGCCTGTATATAGGGTTATTACAAAATATAACAACTAATGGCCACAATTTAAATATGTAACAGCCAGATCAAAAATAAAATTATACTTACAGTTCCTTTGTATTCCAATCTCGCACCAGATAGAGTAAAGTATCTCGTCCTCCATCTCCTAAACATTCGCCATCTCCCTCTTTTTTCTTTCAGCTGGCCTTCTATAACAGGTTCTGAGTGATGTAAAAATCCTATCGCTCGCTCTGGGTGGTTACAAAGGAAGCAACCCCAAGTACCTCCCCTAGCGTCTTCATTGGCTGAGTATTCAAAGACATCACAAAAACCCGCAGACCTCAGCTCGTTCAAAACAGCTTCTTGATCCTAATAATTATGGAATTAGTGAAAAATTAAATTATGACAAAAATTATAAGCTAGTGCTGAACATTGATATATAAAATAAATTTTATAAATAAAATTGCAGTTTAATTTAAAAATTTATGTATCTTTTTAACTTCCTTCTATATGTTAAAATTGTTATTTACTTTAAAAATCTTAATTGTAATATCAATGATTGTATATTAATCAAAAATTATAATTAAGTAGGTATATAAGTAATTATATAACCAATAGAAATATGTAGATAAAAGATAATTTATAGAAAAAACAATTTCAAGTAGAAAGAACAAAGAAAAAAAGTTTGCCAAGCACATAGGTTCCTCATTGTTCTTGTCTTATTTTTTTTATACTCTCTAATTTCCTTCTATAAAAAATATATTTTCTGGCAATTATCCTTTTCTGGAACTATATAATCAAGATAATTTTCAATATTTCAAAATTAATGATTTGTCATTAATTTTGAAATATTTGCGTATTGCATGGATAAGTGAAAGTAATTGTTCCATTTAAAAAAGGAAGATACAAACGAAAATTAATATAATACAAGCATATGCTTATATAATAAGCATCATTAGCGACCTTGTGGCCAATACATATGAAACGGTCTCTAGCTTTCGTTGTGGTGTAAAGCAGATGAGAGAAGAGTATTTTTTTTTTTTTCAGAGAGATTGCTTTTTTTTCCTCTCTTGATATTGAAGTTATGATGCACCCCTAACTTCAAGAAGTGGTTCCCTGGCAAGGGACGGAAGGATGGGAGAGACAAGAATGCTGAGGGAAACGATGCCAAAAATTATAACATTAACCTAATCTACCTATATTTGATTTAGCAATGCAATGAACTTAAACTTGGGGGAGCGGGATAGGTCAGTGAGTAAGGAGCTGTACTATTAACTTCCAGGACCCTGATTTGAAATAGGCTGTGGCAAATAATTATTTATTCTATTACTGTAGCTGAGAGTCAAAATCTGGCAGATTTATTTACATCCTTTTTAAGTTTGAACATTTATCTATTTTTCTACATAATCGCCATTTTAGGGGCATCTTTGAACACACCCTGACAAATTTTTTGGAAGACTATATTAAGTTTTGTTTTATTTAAACAAACTACAGGAACTAATTGTATGGCTATACTTTTGAAAAATCGATAATGACAAAATGATGCTACTGATCAGGAACATGAGTATTTCAATACTAAAATTTAGACATATTTTAGAATCATAAAAATAAAATTTCAGATTATATTCATGGATCTTACCTTAGCACATGGAAATGCAGAAGTTACAAGAGTCACAAAAGGTTTATTTTCACATTTCAAAATGTCCCAGCAATACTTTAAAGCAGTAACTGCAGAATGTCGAGAACTAAGAGCACTTTGTGACTTTGCCTGCAAAATAATACAATATTATAAATGATTAAGTGACATGAAATGGCAGATTTGTTATAAGCAAGAGAAGAATAAATAATATAATTTGAAAAATACTCCAAAATAATTAAACTATACATATATATATATATATATATATTTTAATATTATTACCTGTAAAGCCAGAAACATGAAATGAATCCAGACCCTAGGATTGCGACTCCTCATGGTAAAAAGAGTTCTTGAATAAAGACAGTGTTCACCACGACCATCACAGCCGAACTGCAATTTGGCCATCTTCTTGGCTTTTCTTTCTATAAAAAGTCATAAAGGTTTATAAAATGAATATTTATGCATCTAATTTAAGAATACATCAGTAAATTATAAATAAATCTTCTTACACTTTTATAAACTTGACAAATCTAATAAGAACATAGCACAAACATATACCTTCAATAGTGCATTTTGCCGGGAGCGGTATACGGACTGAGACCTTCTCCATGTATGACTTAATTTTATCGAGATGCTTTTCACAAAAATGTTGAACCGTGTCTCTCATTGGATAAGGTTCAAAAACACTGATTCTCTGCAAAAAAATTATAAATATAAAATCCATTCTGAATAAGGCCAGGGTTTGATCAATAAATAAAGCAAAATACTACTGTTATTTCAAACTTTCACACATTAAATTAACTTTCTTTATAACTAAATTTTCAGTTCACTTACAGTATTTTGACTGGAAAATGTCAATGAATTTTTTCCAAAAGCCCAATAATAATAAAATAGGGTTATACAGTTTGCCATTACAGCTCTAAATGTATCATCTAAATAAAAAACCAATTTCACCACTCAATAGCTAAAGAATAAAAGAAAATGGGGCACTCAACAATATTAGTTTTTTTGACATAGCTTCAGTACAGTTTAACTTTAATTTTTGACATGGTTTAAGTACCATTTCTCCCCCAAGTTTTAATAGACAACTCCAGTAAAGACCCAATATTTTATTTATAAAAACAATAGTTTGAAGAGGCCACAGTGAATTTAAATCAGGGTCAACTTAAAATTACAGAACACATGTTGGCTGGTACACCTCAAAATCCCAAGTCGAGATAGAAACACTTTATTCAAAAAAGCAGTGGGGCCCAACTGCATTCGATTGCTATACACTCAACATACTAAAAGTTAGACAATTGTATTTTAATTTTACATTATAAAGGCATAGAGATTGACTGTTAAAATAGATAATAGTATTACAGGATATTTTTTTATTATTGTCCTAGGACAATTAAATAACTAGTTATTTAATATTTTAATTTTTTTTGTCATCCTT
>NW_027115673.1:598935-600763 GCF_000696795.3 Halyomorpha halys | reverse complement strand
GGAACTTTTCCTTAAGGAAAGGGATACATTTATTATATATTTCTTTCTTTTCCCTTTCTGCTCTGTTTGCCTCGTCAAGGTCATTACTTTCATATCTAACTGTGAGATCCAGAATGAATGCTGACTTACCTGTCTTAGAGAAAGCAACAATATCAGCATATCGTGTGGATCCATCCAAATCTATACAGTAAACCTCATCGAAACAGGGAAAATCCCTTTCTTAAGGAAGCTTCATCAACTCATACTTTACTTTATGTTGTCGGCGTGTTATGAGGAGATATTTGTAAGGGCACTTCCACAGGACATGTGCTGACATGTTTCAAGCTCTCTGTTGTATTTACGACAGAGGGATCCAACTTCTCTAACCTGTCCGCTGACATCTAGGACTCCATCATCATAAATCAAAATTGTGTGCACTTCTAAAAAGCATTTGAAGAGAAATCTAATGTTATTCATGAAAGCCCCTCTGATAAAATATCTTCAGTACAAAGTCAGCAGATTAACAGAAAAATTGCTGAAGATAAATATAAACTCAATGAAAACAAAAGTGATGAGAGATTGTGAAGAAGTCGAGGAGAATTATGTGTATTACAGTTAAAGAGAAATCCTAGAATAAGAGGAAAGCTTGAACTACTTGAGTGCGTACTTTTTATTTTTTATACAGGGTGTCCCGGATGTGTACCAGAAAAAAAATGAATACATTAATAGTAGACAAATGAGTGAATTGCAGGAGCAGGAAAAATAACTGAGGCTTCCTTAACAGAGGGCAGGTGGAAAAGAAGGGAAATGTGGCTGTATTTCCAAGTCAATATTTCTTGTCGTTTCTTTTATTTTATATCAATAGTAATCAATAATGGCTGTATACATAGCTCACAATGATGCGGAGGTTTGGTTATGTAGTAGGTGAAGGAATAGGTGTTGTTTAAAGGAAATGATTGGTGGAGCTAGGAAGAGAATTCCAGAAGGAAGTTCCATATATGAGGAAGGATTTGCTAAAAGAGGCGGTTCTATGGGAGGGTATATATAAATTGATTGGTTGGGATCTGGTGTTTAATGGATGGATGGATGGATGATCGTAAAGTCAGGAGATCAAGGACATAGGGTCAGTTTTTTAATTTTAAAAACTTGGAATAGGAAAATATCAAGGAGGGATATTCTTGCATCTCGGAGGGAAGGAAGGATGCGTAGATTTGCAGATTGTTGGACTAATTATGTACAATGAACAAATTAACAACAGTAGTGAAGTTATTTATGCAAAAATCTGTTTTTTCTATTGTTCTTCAACATTTACAAAATATATTAATTTTTCCCACTTGACTGGGATAATCAGAAGAATAATCAATGAACGTCAAGGGATTCTACTGTGTCAGAATTATCAAGGTTCAACTATGTAAATTTTATTCTTTTTGTGACCTTTTATTTTTTATTTTTTTAATCGATAAATAAATATACTTAACCCTAAATTACCTGAGAGGCAGCAACTATTGCAGCATTATTATTGTGGTTAATAATGGTAACACTCGTGTTGCTCCTTCGGGGAGTCACTAACGCTTGGCTGGAACTGAGAGCTGTCGCAGTAGTTTGATTGACAGCGACTCCATTTGGTTGGCTCACTGAAAAAATATTCATAATTGAATAATGAGATTATAAGTGTTCATTTAATACTTGTACTTAAGATAAAAAGTTTGTTTCTTTCAATTGAACCGATTCCAAATTTAATCATTTTTTTTTTAACGATTCTTTTTAACTTATTCTTACTTTACTTTATTTTATTAAAAACTCCTAAGCCTCATGTCTTTTCAGACAAAAACTTTTGTTTTTAAACAAA
>NW_027115673.1:597670-598834 GCF_000696795.3 Halyomorpha halys | reverse complement strand
AACTACTATCAAAACACTATGAAAAGTTACTGAAAGTGTTAAAAAAATATATGTGTGCACTACAACAACTTTTCTTACTACTTTACCGACAAAGCACAGTATAAAAATTGTTTGTTGTATAGTCGTTTATAATGATATTATTTCATATTGTTATTATATTATATTGATACAAATAATTTTTTTCTTAGAATAGCTTACCAACTACTGATGCTTGGGTATGCTGATGATATGGTATTACTGGGTGAGAACAAGGAAATTATAAAACTATGTTGATAAACTCAAGTAAGGAACTAGGTCTCGAAATAAATATAGATAAAACAAAATATATCGGAGGAAATACAGATAGATAGGCTTAACTATTTAGATTCTATGGTAGATAGAAAAATGAAATTGATGAGGAAATAATAGTGAGGTTAAAGGTGGGAAATGCTTGTTAGTTTCAATTTCGAAATTGCGAGCTAAGCAATTTCTGTCCAAAACCTTGAAAATTAGAATTTACAAAACCTTATTATCCTTTATAGGCGTTGATGACCAGAGGGTTTTACGCCTTTAAGCAAAAAATCAACAACAACAACCTTATTATCCTCCCTACTGTTCTTGATGGATGTGGAAAATGGCCTTTTATATCAAGGGAAGAACAGCATTTGAAGGTTTTTTGTTTTTTTTTAAAATAATTTATTTATTGTTATCTACAATAGTTTAAAAATAAGTACATCAAGTAAATTTGCTGTAATTGATATAATAACATGATACAAACATGTGGAGAATCTATCCATTGATAGAACTCCAATAACATTTCTAGAGGAGAAGATCTCGAGCCCATCTTCTTTTCAGACGCCTAGGAGGATTATTAGGTAATGAAGGAGAAGCCAGGTTAGAAACGAGTTGGTTTGGGTGGTTGAGAAGTTTATCATGGAATAATTGGTACCTAGTTCTGGCCAAATCGGCAACATATGGAACATTGATATCCTGATGGATGGCTTGATTTGTGACAAAGTAAGGAGCATTAACGATTTTATGAAGGATTTTGGACTGTAAGGATTGGATTTGGGAGGAATTTGATGGCTTAGGGAAGCCCCAAAGCTCAACTCCGTATGTCCAGATAGGCCTTATAATAGTCATGTAGATCAGTCTTTTGTAATGGATTGGAAGTTTAAACCGTTT
>NW_027115673.1:595168-597620 GCF_000696795.3 Halyomorpha halys | reverse complement strand
TAAATTTTGTAAGATTGAAAATAGGATATTTGATAAGGCTTTAAAGGTATCTTTAAATATTAAATTAATGTAGTATGGCACCTGGTTTGGTGGTAGCCAGGTGAGGGGAGTCACATTTCATTCATTATACCGCAGCAGAACAAGATGCCATATATTATATCATTTCATTATATTTGAAATAAAATTATAAAAAGAATAAAGATTCATTTTATTTTATTTTTAACATTTTATAAAATTATTACAATATATATATATTTTTTTTTTATATACAATAGGAAAAGGTAGTATATGGAGAAAAGGAAAGAATATTAAATAAGAATTAAAATAAATATCAAACAAATTAGAGTCACGTGGTACAAAAAAATATTCTACTTTCACTTCTTCAATTCTCTTGAATATAAAATCAACTTACTCCAAGTGAATCGTGAATTTTTTGTGTGAATCACTAGGGAATATAATTGATTCAGAAGAGTTGACTCTTTTATTTGATTCCTGATTCTACTGCCCATCCCTTATTTATATTGGTCTAGTTATTTACATAAAGAGAATCTTTATAATAAGGAAAAATATTATCTAAATTTTTATGAATACTTACTTAACATTGGGGGGCCATTAGAATTCAGATGTGAAGTCGATAAGAAAGATTGTGAAATTGGAGAACTGCTATTATGCTTGGTTTGATGAAGAGTGCCTATAAAATAATTAGCAATTTCATTTTTAAGTAAAGCAAGGAAGTGGAATGCCTCAGTGATTGAGGCTCCGGATTTACTAGCAGCAGAGTGGCAATCACCTCTTAGTAAAACTACTGATGAAGAATTTGACAAAGCTATAAAAATTAATTATCAAATAATTCAAAAGCAATTATTATACTCAGAAGATTATGGATTTTTGTAATATAACTGGTATCTAGGGAAGATATATCAGTAGTAGGTACTTTAAATAAAAAAATTAACTTTTTTAGTAATATACATACTTTTAAATTATCATTAAAAGCACTTAAAATTAATTTATGGCGTTCATACAGTCTAATTATGTACTTATATATTTTTTAAAAAAGCAAATCATTTACAAGTGAATTGTCAGGAGTCTACTGTTCTTATACAGTATACTACAACAATCACAATCACAGAAACTACATAATTATAAATACATATTTTAAACTATAAAAACAATAAAATTTCAAAAGGTAAGCAACACTAAGAGCCATACTTCTAACATTCCTAAGGAAGTCCTTATCAAAGGTTTCCTTTAAATGCACACCTTTTTTTTCTCATAACAAAATTATCGCTTTGTTACCCATACTGAGGAAGTAATATTTCCTATATAAATAAAAGGAGTGTCCCTAAGGAATTTCTTAACAAAACAAATATTTTGTTTAGGGGAGAAACTAAAGGTCTGTATTTAAATGAAGCCTTACATAAGGTTTTCCTAAGAAAGGTTCATAGATTTGGCTCTAAGGAATAATGACAAAGTATATCACACATACCAGAGTTAGTACTAGCTAGTGGAGGTATGTTTGGTATTAGGGAACCATTGATGTCTCTCTCTTCTCTAAGGGCAACGCTCCTAAAATAACATTTCTATAAGTGTCTTAACAATGCGATACAAGTGTTAGTTATATGATAACTGTGGACTAAGCATCATGGAAATCTATTCGATAATCTACAGGTTAAATATAAAATAAAGGTTAGTATTAGGATGAAAACTTAATGGTGAAACTCTATGGTCAGCTCTTTAAAAAATATAATGAAAATAATAAATATGAAACTTTATAAAATTTATAAGACAGTCAATATACTCTAATAAACACTGAATAATATTTTTAAAAAATAATAAATTAAGACATTAATACATCAAACAACCAAGTATAGGACTAATTAAAATACAGTTAATGGTTAAGTAAATAAGCCAACATTTTGGAGGCGCCAACTCTTGAACTTAAAGCAAACAATTCTACTTCATTAATCTGAAGTACTTTTTATATATTAAACTAAAATTTGCATTTGTACTATAGGGAATTTTTCTCATAAGACATACTGTTAACTACTATCAAAACACTATGAAAAGTTACTGAAAGTGTTAAAAAGGGTTTGAGATACAATGGAAAGATCATTATTCACTGACAATAGACATGTGTCATCGGCATATGTGGTGAGGATTGTAATAGGATGGGTTGGGATACGGGCTGTAAAAAGGATAGAACCAAGGATACTCCTCTGAGGTACACCAGCAGACTGAGGAAATAGAGATGAATAAGCGCTGTTGTGATTTACTTAAAATAATCTGTCAGTGAGACAAGAATGGATAATGAAAATACGTAGGGGGTAGGAATTTATGGATCTTGTATACCAGTCCTTTTTAGTCTTAAGTGGAATTTTTAAATCCATTTTGTTTTCCAAATCATCAAGAAATTTGTCCCAGTCAACTCGTCCTTTAATCAATGAAGGAGGAG
>NW_027115673.1:573064-594383 GCF_000696795.3 Halyomorpha halys | reverse complement strand
AGCCCCAAAGCTCAACTCCGTATGTCCAGATAGGCCTTATAATAGTCATGTAGATCAGTCTTTTGTAATGGATTGGAAGTTTAAACCGTTTGCCTAGTAAATGTTGTAGTAGTCGGAATCAACGAGCAGTTTCCTGTCTTTTCAGTTGGTATGAGAATCCTATGTCAGTCGTTTGTCTAGGATGTAGTCCTAAGTAATGGATCTGTTCAACAGGAATAAGTGGGGTATTATTAAAGGATACTGTGGAGGAAAAGTCATGGGTTTACGATGAAGGGTAAATCTGATTTAGTGGGATTTATTGGAATTTATTTTAATCCTTCAGTTTTGGCACCATTCTTCATGGGTGGTGATGTGGGATAGGAGGGTTTGAGATACAATGGAAAGATCATTATTCACTGACAATAGACATGTGTCATCGGCATATGTGGTGAGAATTGTAATAGGATGGGTTGGGATACGGGCTGTAAAAAGGATAGAACCAAGGATACTAGTCTGAGGTACACCAGCAGACTGAGGAAATAGAGATGAATAAGCGCTGTTGTGATTTACTTAAAATAATCTGTCATTTACTTAAAATAATAATACTAAAATAATCCAAAAATGGATAATGAAAATACGTAGGGGGTAGGAATTTATGGATCTTGTATAGCAGTTCTGGGTGCCAGACTCGATCAAGAGCCTGTTATACATCAAGAAAGACTCCCAAGCAGTACATTCTGTGCTCAAATGAAGACAAGACATCAACCACATGATGACATTGCTGGATAGTGGAGTGGGATATTCGGAATCCAAACTGGTGATCTGGGATTATGTGGTTGAAGTCTAGGATGGGGTACAGGCGTTTTCAAGATGAGTTTCTCAAGGATTTTGCCCATGATAGGTAACAGAGAGATAGGACGGTAGGAGGATTGGTGTTTTGGTGGCTTTTGAGGTTAGGGAATCATTTTGATTATGGATAATTTTCATGGATCAGGAAAATATGTGGATCTAAGTACAGCATTGTAGATGTAGGTGAGGAATAGAACAAATTTTCGAGGAAGATGTTTCAAAATATGGGGTGTAATTAGGTCATAACCAGGAACTTTGCGGGAAGGTAACTTCTGGATTATGTTGGATATCTCTGTAGGATGAAATACTTTAGGTGGCAGGGTCATTTGGAGTGGGGTATTTAATTCTTCTTCAATGTATTCGAGGTGGGTTGGATTAAGGATATCAGGGTGTGGGACGAAGGTTTTAGAAAGGTGCTGACCAAATATTTGAGATTTTTCTTCATCTGATTTTGTCCATGTTTGAAATTCAATTAGAAGTGGGTGATTAAAATTCTTGAAGTTGAGAAGCTTCTTAGTAGTCGTCCATAAAGATTTGTCAGTAGTCATGAGGTTTTCAGTTAAGTTAGTTAAATTTTGCATTTTGAATTTTTTAAGTTCTGTTTTAAGTTTGTTAGTTTAGTATAATATGTTTTAGCTGTTCGGTATCTAGTCATGTGCCACTTCGCTCTTGCTCTCCATTTTTCCTTTAATAAGTTAGTATGTATGGCATTATTAATTTTACTGATTATCATGCAAAATCTTATAGATTCTGTAAAGTTTTCTATGGCTTTGTCAATCTAATGTTTAGTCTTAAGTGGAATTTTTAAATCCATTTTGTTTTCCAAATCATCAAGAAATTTGTCCCAGTCAACTCGTCCTTTAATCAATGAAGGAGGAGAGGGCTTAGGAACGAAGTTCGACTCTAAGAAAAGGATAACTGGATTGTGGTCTGAGGAAAGGTCATCTATAGATTCGATAATGGTCCGGGAGCAGGAAATTTGGGTGGTGATAAATATATCTAGGATATCAGGACGTTTGTTGAGGGATGTAAGCCAATAAGTAGGACTCATGGGCGAGAGAATATAATAAAAATTGGATGTAGTGACATGGGAAAGGATAATACCATGAGTATTCGATGTATGACATTCCCATCATTGATGTTTGCCATTATAGCCTCCTCCAGCAATGAAGTGCAACCTGAAGGATTGGAATAAAAAATCAAGAAGGTTGTAGGAAAGGAAATTACCACGGAGGCAGTATACAACTGATAATGTTAAATGGAAAGGAGTTGAAATGATTACAGAGGTTGATTGGATAGCGTCAGTTGGAATGGAAGAAATGAAGGAATGGGATAAGGATGCAAGATCCGGCATGTGAAGTGTTGTCTGGGTGGTCTGATCGATAAGTAATGTAGTCACATATGTAGAAATGTGACCGTTGAGTAAAGTGAGTTTCTGTCAACAGTACAATGTCTATGTCTTTGTTGTGGAGAAATATATCGAGTTTATCGCAGTGGTTATGTAGTCCATTAGCGTTCCCCAAAAGGATAGCTAGGGGCTTTTCACTCATTATGGGAGATTAAAGAGAATTTCGGTAAGGATTGTAGCGAGAAGGGTGATAAGCGGTTTTATAATATTTTGGAGATCCAACAGGAAGGATGATATAATAGAGTTTATATCGTTTGGATTGTAGTTGAGATGTGGATGTGAAAGTGGATAAAGGTTTTTGAAAATAAAGTTTTAAGTAAAATATTTGGACAAAGGATGAATAACGGGAGAATTTAGAGGCTACACTACGTTGAATAGTGTATAACATATATTATTACCAGGTAAATATAATTCAGGTTATAGCATTGCGGCAAATATGGGTGTGTAGTTGTAGGACTTAGTAATCAAAGGATTCCTAAAATGTTTATACAGAGTGAACCAGCACAGGGAGCTCTAAAAGGTAAAGATCTTTCGAGAACTGAATACCAAAAATCTTACCTGATCACAATACAAGACCTTCCTTACTTAGGCGGTAAGGAAAGTAAAAGAGAAAATATTACTTACGTGGTAGGACTATTGTTCGTAGTGGTAACTGTAACACCTCCACAAGTTACTTTTCCCCGGGGTTGGCTAGTAATGGTAGTAACGCTGTTATTAGTTGATGAAAGTCTTGTCATACTTTTATGAAGACCACTCCCGCTTCCACTAGCTATAAATTAATTGAAACGTGATATAAAAACACAAATTAAAATCTAAGAGATAAAATTAAATCAATAGACCAACAGGCAGGAGGAAGAAGGGCTCCCATATTCAGCCGTGTCATACTCCTATGAGCAGCTGAAGAGTGGAGCCTGGATGTACTTCTGCTTTCGCCACCCAACCTCGCTCTAGGTGTTATCAAAACTCGATTGCCTTCACTACGATTCAAACTAGTATCTTGCTGTCTAGAATCAAAGTGCCTGAAGAAAATTTTTACAAGTTAAAAATTATGAAAATTAAATAGGCACTATAAAAAACTAAGAAATCAACACAATACACCTGTTATTTGTAGCAGCTGATTTTTGTTGAAAGAGATTATTGTTGTTAACACTTGGATTATTGTTATTGTTGTGAGTATTATTGTTTGTCACTTGGCCACCGACTTTGACAATCGTCACACCGCCAGTCTGATTTACTTGAGAACTTAACAAAAAAAAAAAAAAAAATGGTAACAATATAAAAATGTAAATACAAATTAATTTCTAAGGAACTATAAGTTACTTTGAATTGTTATTCTTATTTTTCCTAACTTCGGCCAACATTTTTTCTGTGAACAAAACTGGATAACTGGAACAAAGGGCGGTTGCTTCCCTCAACAGAGTGCCTTGGCTGCCCCTCTCAGCTTTTCCCAAGTGCTCTAACACAAAATTCAGAGCTTCCTGTGCACGGTCCTAAAATCAAAAATAAATTTTTCTTAATTATAGAAATAAAGTGCACACTCATAAACTCGAACCTTGCAATTTCAATCATACTATAATTAGAAAATATTTCAAGCTTCAAATAAAGAAAGGAGAACAAAGTTAAGCACCACAATATATTATACTAAGGTTAAATTTTATTGTTTTGAAAGTATGCGGAAATTTTTGGAATCCTCAGTATTAAAGTGTTTGATAATAAAATTATACAAGGTAAAAGGAGAGAAGGATAAAGTAATATATAAGATCTGGGTAAAAAAGTTAACAAAATGGCATACCTTATTAAGTTTCCCGACGGCAGCAATCACTTGGGCAGCCAAACAAAGTGTACTAGGATGTGTTTCAGCTGCTTGTTTCACTCTTCCAACACAATCTGCAAGTAAGTGAGGACTTTTTTCAGCAAGCCTTAAGAGAACTTCAAGTGTGGGATTGGCTGTTGCACCAATTGTCAAGTATTCACACAGCTGTGGAAGACTGGGTTCCAGTAACTGAAAGACATTGAGAGAATAAAAACTGGTATCTAATTGAGACGTAAGTGTTTATATTAGAGAGATAATATTGTCTAAAAAATAAACTATTGTTTTCTCTAACAAGAAGCCATCGTTTCTTCATACAATTCTGTGGGCAGAATATATCTTGAAACATAAAATCTCGAATTTTGAGGTGTTTTTTTTTTCCTTTTTAATTTTACTTATTGATACAACCCCCAGCCTTCAGAATGAAGACTAACTAGCAATGTGATATCTTGCAAAATTACAAAATCAAATGGCACGAGTGGCATGACAGAGACTGGTAACCATTGTTACCTCCTCCTGACTTTAATAGATTTCATTAGTTAGATAATAGTACAAGAGCACGTAGAAAAAAAAATCAGTTATCTCATCCCAATTTTCAAATTCATTAATGTAAACTACTTATAGTAAGGAGCCAAAATTTATGAGTCTGCCAATCCAGTTCAAGGGAGTTTAAAAATGGCGGCTGGTCTAAAAAGTAACAAAAACTAAAAAAAATGCAGTTATTTCATAGCTCTTAGTTTTTTGTTCATATGAAACTATGGTTAGTACTGACACAAAAGAAACTGTCTGCCAAGGTAGTGCTGTGCCTCGCGTTTTGCAGACGCGTTCGAAAATTCAACTTTCTTGAGTTCATAAAGTTGAATTTTGGAATATGTCTGCACAATGCGTGGCACAGCACTAGCTTGGCAGACAGGTTTCTTTTGTGTCAGTACTAACCATAGTTTCATATGAATCAAAAACCAAGAGCTATGAAATAACTGGATTTTTTTAGTTTTTGTTACTTTTTGGAATGGCCGCCATTTTTAATCTCCCCTGAACTGGAGTGGCAGACTCATCAATTTTGACTCCCAAATGTACGTAGTTTACATTAATGAATTCAAAAATTGGGATGAAATAACTGCCTTTCTTTTCCTCTTTGGCTCTTGTACTATAAGGAGATCCCTCATCCAGCTCCTTTTTAGTCTTTGGTATGTGTTGTCAGGAATGGATGTGGTAGCCATATCTTGTACTAGTTTATTAGTGTGGTGGTGAAATTTGTCATGAAATGTCTTGTATGACGATTTAGTGTGATCTTGTAGATTAGGTATGTGTAATCTATGTGCAGTGTTCTGTAACTGAAGTACCATGAATATTGTGTACTCTAATGTAATTTTTTTGATTGAAATGTTTGTAGTTTGTTTATGTGAGTTTTTCTTTGTCTCGTAGATTTGTGAAGCATATGTCCAAATAGGTTTCAGGAAGTTGGTGTATGTGTGTAGTCGCTGTCTCAATTTTAGGGTGAATCGTCAGTGAAATAAAGAGTAAAGGAGCTTTAGGTGCTTATTTAACGTAAGTCGCATTTGCTTCACATGAAGACCCCATGTCATCGTTCTATCAAAAGTGAGCTCTAGATATTTTACTGAATTAGTTTGCAGAATCGGTTCGTTTTTTATGTACACTGGTGGAAATGTGGCAAAACAGGAAGAGGAGTGTATAACAATAATTTGGTTATTGTCAGATTACATCCTCCCCACTATAGCAAAGTCAAAGATAAATTAAATTCTGAAAAATTAAAAAAGTTTACCAAAGGTTTATTCCCGGCTATAAGACTGAACAATTGCAACAGCGCAAGTCTTTCAGCATGTTCACACAATGGAAGCAACGAAACCAAAGCCATCACATGATCGTGAATAGGCTCCTTACTGACTTCATAGATTTGTGGAAGAACCCTGCATAGAGGGTAGTTTCCTGGAAAGAAAAAGAAAATATGAAATAAATAATTAACACCTTTTACTAAATAATATATCATGACACTGATTTCAAAACCTCCCAACTTTTAAAAATAAAGTTTGGAGTGAATCTTTGATTTAGAAGAATCTATTATCTGCTGGTAGTTGTAAGATCCAAAAGATTGTTAATGCATCAAATTTAAAGATTAACACAAAACTTTTTTTTTTAAAAATCTGGTGCGTCCACTTGGCGACTTTCATTACCACTTTGTTTTTTATGACCAATAAAATGATTACTGGCTAATATTAGACTGACAATAAAGTTTTTTAATTGTAGGAAGAGTTTCCAGATGGCAGTGAAGAAAGGTACAAAATAGCACAAAAACTATTAATTAGTTACCTATAAAAAAAAAGTTTTTATTTATTTATTTTTTTTTAGTTTATCTTGTGAACAATTTAATTAATTTAAAACCACAAATAAACACTTAAACCAAAATTAGAATTCTGTCTTTGCCTAGATGGTAAAGAAAGTTCAACCATGAGTACAAATCTTTGCAAATACTGATCTGATTTCAATGTTCTGTTTTTAAAGGATTTTATTACCCTTCAAATAAACATTTACATAGTTTACAGTAAAATGTGTACTTATTGATTTATACACAAATCAAGTTTTCTTTAGTTCATAACTTTTATCCATATTTTTCTCAGGTATTTATACTAATTATGAGAAGTTAAAGGGCTTTAAGTAGAAGATTTTAATGAAGCTTCTCAAAATCATTAGATCGATTCTAGAAAAAACAGATATTTTGGCTATGGGCAGCAGAAATGGCACATATGACACCCAATAGAGTACATAAACATCAGAAGTTGGAACTATATAAAACAAAAAAAAATAAACAATAAAATCGATCCATTCGTTTAAGAAGTAATCGTAATACAGATATAGTGAGTGATATATTACACAACTTTTTTTTTCAGTTGGCTCTACAGATCTTTGACCGCCCAAACCATCCTTCTCCACACTTGCCTATCTTGGACTACTGCTTTCCAGTTTTCTGCATGCAACTCTTTCCCATATTTGTTGATTCTGTTTATCCACCTGGTGTTATGCCTCCCACATAGTCTCTTGCCTACTATACTGGCATTCATAGCTGAGTAGATGTGTCCTGATGGATTGCTTCGAGCCATATGTAGTAAAGTAGAAGCTTCCCGCCCATCTTACCCTGCTTGCCTTCATATCATGAGATATTGATTGACCAATTTCTGTAAGCGGTTCATTGTTAGTTTTTCTCTTCCATATATTAAGGCTCTGAATCCAGATTGCTCCTGTAATTGTTTAGAGGACTTTGCATTAAAATTTCTCGATTCTGCTTTATAGGGTACCTGCTAGAGCCCAGGTCTCGCAGCCGTATAAGAGAGTAGGCTTTATCATAGCACTGTACACACTTAGGTTTCTGCTTTTTTGGGATTTCAGTATTCTTGACAGAGAGAAGAATACTGAAATCCCTGAAAGCTTTGTTCAGGCTTTTTAGATTATACAGATAATATGAGATTAATACTAAGATGGTAAGGAAAGTAAGAACATGTAGTTAAGAGGTTTTGGAATTAAGATTACTATTTTTAAACTTAAATAATATATAAAAAATGTAGATTACCAGATATGATGGAATCAATTATTAACTGAATATGTTTTAGAAGTAGATCAGCATTGTCTATGGCAGCCAAACTTAGATATGAAGCCATGTTACGGGAAAGTTCTTTGTTACCTTTATGTAAGAACTTCACGGCAACAGGCAAAGCCCTTTTCATCACATCTTTTTTGCTATAATTCTGAGAAAATAAAGAATGATGTAGTTTAATGAAAAAACAGATCAGTTACAATAATCCATCTTTTTTTTCTAAAACAATACTTACTAAAAAAATACATGAAATTATGTCGGAAGATATTTTAGCATGGGGAGGGTCTTCATCTTTAGCAGATGGCTTTAAATTATGATTCAAACAAGACTCAAGTAAGGCCACAAGGGCTTCTGCATGTTGTTCTATAGAGCCAGTTTCTCTGAAAATAAAGTTAAAAACACAAAATTTATTACAGATGATACATATAAAAAAAAGTCAGCGATATCAAATAATAAGCTGAGTCTGGATTTATATGCAGTAACAATCCTCAGGATATGCCATATAAAATGTAATACAAAACTGTAAAGTATATAGTAAAAAAAATATGCAATAAAAAATCTCAAAATATGCAAGGCAGCTTAAATATTCAAATAAACAACTAATGTATCCACAAAAAGCTTAACATCATACTACTCTCCATTTTAAATACTTTTTCTGTGTTCTGGATCTTATCTTAAAGATTTTATTGACGTGGAAGAAAACAATCCACTTACTTTTGCCATTTAAATAATAATGAATTGTAAATAAAGTAAGCAACAGGCAGAATGGAACTTAGTGTGTTGATTAAAAGGGAATATGGTAAACCGGAAGTCAATCTGAATATTTCCAAGAAGTCCGTTATTGGAGGTAGCATTATATTTTTATTGTTTCTACGATTGTAATCTGGAATTTTGCATTAATTTTGATTTCTAATGATTTTTTTCTTCATTGGAATGATCCGTATCAATCGTCAAATATGAGGAATGAAATTTGGCTAATTGCATTTAAGTAACCTGATTGGTTACTAATGATATTCGATCAGTGATTAAAAAAATACATACAAATATAATATGCAATAGCATAAAAATCCAGGCCTTAGCCACAAGATAAAAGATATTTTAAGTAAAAACTGTACAAAAACAAAACGTGATGGAATACAAAAAAAAAAAAAATATATATATACACACACACACAATTTTTATTGGAATCCAATCCCCAACTCTGATTTCTCATACCCAGAAATTTATTGCTGTGCTTGTTCCATACAAGTGAACTGGTGTTTCCTACTATGAAATGTAAAAGAGTCGTATTAGAAAGAAACTAACGGATGAGCACTTCTAGTTTTATCAATGGATTTATAATCTGGTATAAAGAACTTTCATGTGTTAAGTCAATCACATGAATTTGAAGGAGATAAAAAAAAAAAATACTTTAAAACTTTTTTTCTTCTTGACTGTAGCCCTGATCATCTCCTTCCTATTTTATTACAAAATAACCAATATGTTAGTCATTGAAACTGATTTCTTCATTAAAACTAGCAGAAAGCTAAAATAAAAAAAAAAAAATCTTCCGGCCTATATAGCTCATAGCTAGCATATAATCATTCCAGAACAACAAAGGGACTTATTTTGTGAATTGACTTATAGATATTAGTGGTAAAGGTATATTTTTTTATTGGAATATATTTATGGAATAATCTATAAATGAACAATATTTTCTAATCGCTACATCTCGACTAAATAATTTTAAGTGTTATGGGTATGTATCCATTATAGTTCTTATAACAATTTCATACCGGTCGAGGCTCATCAACCTGAAGTGCATTCACTAAACAAATTTTTAATAAATTTGAAATAATTGAGTAAAAATGTATTATTTTTGTATTTTTACAAGTAAAATAGGAGGTGGAGGGGGAGAAGTATGAAAATATAAAGTTTTAATAGACTTTTTAGAGCTGTTTAAATAAATTTTAAATTTTAGAGGGTGATAATAGGTCATTACTATTTGTATTATCATTGTATTTAATTATGTTTGGGCAGCTATTGTTTATTTTTACTGGAACAAAGTCAACTAAATAAATGTGATTAAAACCATCAATCAATTAAGCCATCAATCTGGAGTAGGGTTGCCACATATCCTGTGTTTACTAGGAGTACCTTCTTTTCAATCTTAGTCCCATGTTCTGCCAACCCTCATTACAGGAAATGATTCTTTTAGTGTCGGCCTTACAATTTTTTTTTTTTTATATTGATGGCTATGTTACTGGATAAGTTGAAGAGATTTTTCCATTGGTTGAGATAATAGCTTAATGCTGGTTCAAGACAACACTGCATTCTATAATGCCATCATTTCAACAAGAAGGAGATGATTTGTAATTTTCCTAGTCGATTGCTTATCAAAGCAATATATCTAGTCGATAGAAAGATCTGTTACAAAGTTTTTATTTTTATTTTAACAATTAAAAAAATTGGGATAGTCACATTCGAGTCACTCAATTTTAGCTCCTTAGAAATTAAATTTTTTTTTTTTAATATGTTAATTGTTCTGAATGTATATCTAATATTTTCTTATAAATAACTTTGCACACAATTAATTATCTGAAATGGAATAACATGTGTTACAATTTTTTTATTACATTGTTTTTATTGTATTTAATTTCATTACGTACTTTAATAATTTATAAACAATATTAAAAGAATATTGTTGTGAAGTTTTAAATGAAAGAAATGATATCATTAATTCAAAATTGCCCTTTCTTGGACCATTTGAAGATTGTAACATACATTATTCCAGTATATGATTCAATTATTAAATTTACTTATTTCTCCCTAATTCACTATTTTTTAAATTTTTATTTTTAATAAAAATAAAATAATGTAAATAATGATTGTATTAATATTTTGACATCATTTTATAAATATATACCAAAGCACTATTTAATATTAAAAACTAATGTACTAAATTTTCACAAGAAAAAAAACCACTTTCTCAATTCGAATTCCTCTCAGACTGGATATATTGGGTACAAATAAAACAGGTCAAAATACATTGATAGAATTTTTAAATAATTAATAAAATGCATAAGAGTAAGCTTTATTAATTTTGAAAATAATATAAACCCTCATTTCCTTATAAAATAAAGTTTGGCAAAACATTAAAATATATTCAGAATGCAACAGGTGTCTAGTCATAATTTAGCAAGAAAATTAAGACAAAAATATTACAAATTGCAATTGTCAAAACTAATTTCATGAAATTAATAAAAAATCAGTTATCAGATGATAAGATGAATATTAGTTCAGAGCTAAAGTTGCGTAACAAGTAAAAATTTAATTATTTACCATAGCTATATAAATTAGTATTGTCTATTGTTTTTTGAAAAAAAAATTGTTTTCCTTAACAGAAAAAAACCAAGACAAAGCCTATCTTTAACTTGAACTTTGTACAGTACTCCAAGCCATCTACTTGACAAAAAATACTTATCATAACAAAATATCAGAAATAATAAAATGATGATATTCTTGAGACAGATATTTAATTGTATATCAATCGCTTTTTGGTTAAAAAATTAAATCTCATTCATCAGTTTACCTGATACATGATGTTACTCTTGTGATACAAATTTCGACAACACTCTGATCGTTGTCATTGTTTATGTAGTCAGGAAGACTAGTTATCTCGGCAATTTTATTAACAACTTCAGTTAGGTCGCTTACTATTGCCTGATCAGCCACAGAAAACAGGTCCCCAGCCTGAAATTTACATCCGATATGATTGTAACAACAAAGGAATCATAAGATAAAGCTAACAACTGTTATTTCATACCTTAGACAGATCCTTTTTGTTTAACACTTGAGTAAATAATTCATGCATGTTTGATACAAGGTTTTTAGAACTGTGACAGCTTATGTTTCATGAATGAAATTATAGTATCATTATTAAATACAGTTAATATAAGTAAGTATTTGCTAGGAATCCTCATTATTTAACTGAATATGGATAAATCAAGTTTCACTATGATGATGTATATGTTTTTTTAATAAACCTATTAATGAATAGGTCAATGTAAACAAACTTTCTCTTTTTGAAATTGAGTCCAAAAACCGACACTACACTAGGGAATTAAGAAATGTATAAAATTAGGAGACCAACAGGAGGAAAGGCAATGGCCCACAGGAATTGCCATAAAACAGCTCGGTACTGTTAGTTCGCTGTACGTGCCTGTTGGAGCGTTGAGGACTTTCTACTTTTACTTCAGCTAGTATCTGTCAAATATGACTGATCATCGGTACGAAGGTTTGCAAAAGTTCATTTATAATGTAGATAGGGGTTCATTTTCGATTCCAATTCAAATTGAAGACACTCTGAAAACGTTAGAAGTTGAAAAACACTCGTGACATATGCAAGCTTCAGGATAGCTTTTAACAGCTGCTGCTATCACCTGAAAATGTAACCTTAGCCAAACCTCTAGGCGGGTCTGCTTTGTTTACTTCGGTGACATACCGTATTTCTTCTTCACGTGTTCCCTTTTATCCTTCCAAAATACCGGAATTATCAGAAGATATTATTATGAAGGATACGGAGAAAGAACCGGAGGACAAGAATATTGTCAAGAAAAGAGAGCAACTGTACAGGCTTATGATAAGGTAAACAAACTGTTTGTTACACAACTTTATATTTGAATGGCATTTTCGAATTGCTTATGAAGATATTTGTTGTTTATATTTATAATTTATCTGTAAACTTTCCAGTTATTGCTCTTTAGCCTTCATATTAAATCTCATTAACCATCTTATTTTATTTTACATGTGTTTGTGTACACTTCAGTGAGTTTAGATAGTGGTGGGGGGCATCAAGATTGTAAAAAGCTGAATTGTTTAAAAAATACAGAAATTGTAACTATAAGTAAATTTATTTCTAGAAAATGAACCAAATTATCAATCTAGTACCTGTCTATTTAATACAATCTCTGTGACATCTCACTCGCTGAGTTATTGACCACTACATCTCAAAAAAAACATAGCCTACTAAGTTAAAATTATTAATGGTAATTCAGAGGCATTGTGAACATGTATAGCATACTCTTATGTTTTAAATGTGCATTAAGGCCAGATTAAAAAAAAAAAAAACAGACCTAGAATGGTTTTTTAAAAATGATTTATGATGATAAAAAAAAAAAAAATTGATTTCTCAAATAACTCCAAAACTATACATCTTGAGTATTTTATTCGCTCATTTGAAAGATGAAAAAATGGTCTTCAATACAAAACTAAAATCACCTGAACTAAGTACCAGCGAAGATTTATACTTTTAATCCATTTATATTTTGTCTAGGTTTCTAAGGAAACTGATTCTATATTTATCTTATAGAGAGAGAAATGCTTTATTCATCTATGCTCCCCAAATACATCAGGTTGCTACATCACTCAGCATACTAATCAATCCGTGATCGGACATACATAAATTACATATATTTACATGATATAATAAAATAGAAAAAAACGAAAATAAAAGAATAAGTACCATTTACTGACTGTCTGTCGATCGCTGTCTTAAATACGACATTGGTTATGGTTGGATTGGATATATTCCAAAGATAATCCAGTAGAATAGAGTTACTTTCCCAACTGGGATCCTTCAGATGATCCTGAAGCTGGTAGGATTGTCACAAAGTAACCACATCCTAGGTCCAAGACAAAAAGAAATCGCTACCATAAAATCCAGTCAGGAAATTCATAAGAAATTATTCTTAGGAACTAAAAATCAAAATAAATTTTTTGATTACTTGAAAAGTAATTTTAGAATATTATAACCATTCATTTGAAAGGTAACTTGATTCTCTACAAAACAAAACAAAAAATTAGTTTTAATTAAAGTATTAAAAAATTGGCGTGAAATAACTGCCTTTTTTCTCCTTTTGGGCTTTCGACCTATAACAAGAGACTGGCTTATTATCCTAGGCCAAAGTTCTGTGAAGGGAGTCAGCTGGATTAATATCCTTACCTGAAGGATTTTGGTAAGGAACTTGATTGTAGTATTACCATTAGCCACCATTGGTGAGGAATATAATCAACTGTAGTATTACCTTTAGCCAATAGTTGAAGTAATGGAATCGACTTTAGTATTACTTTTAGCTGAAGGATTTCGATGAGGAATTTGGCTGAAAATTAGGTAATATCCTTAGTAAGAAAAATTGAATGTCAATCATTTAATCGAGTGGAATTCAAACCAATCATTTATTATTGGCTGTATTAAGTATTATATCCTTTTTAGTATTAGCAGCTCATAATAATTCGTAGCATTCTGATATCACCAAAAGGAAACCATTATCTTTTTTCTATTGCAATTCGGCTTTGCAATTCATCTCTGTGGTTTGCCTGGAGTTATCTTCCTATAATCTTTGACACTTAGGAATCTAAAATTTTTATCACCAGTTGCAGTTTGATAGAGAAATAACTTTCTTTTGTAGCTGGTGACCAGTATTTTGCAAGTGGTTTCCCTTGATGTTTTTCATTCAGTTAATATGGTATCCATTTGCTCATCTTCTGGTTCTTCCCGCTTGATTTCAAAGGTATGAAGACTGCTTCTCATGTCATATCTGTGTTGCTGGATTGTGTCATCCTCTTGTAACAATGCTTGCTATTTGCTGTCTTAAAACTTTATAGGTAGTTTTTCATTTCTCGTGTCAAAATTGCCACTTTTGAATTTTTTAAAGCTCTCAAATTTACCTCACCATAATTTTCAACAACATTTGAAGCAATTCTGCATCAGTTTTTCAAATGGTAAAATAAATGCAGTCTGAAAATTGTAGTTTCCAGACACAAAATTAGATATGACTTATGCTATTAAAAACTATGTTTTATGAAACTTTCATTGTTGTTTGTTAAAAATTTATGTCAGATGTCAAAAAAAGGAAATGGCAACAATGACGTGGTTTGATAGTTATTACATGGTAGCTTGCACCATCTATGGATAAATTCTATTTTAATATTTACAGATTTGGTGTGCTTAATCAATACTTATAAACACTGAGAATTTTTAATTATTAAGGCCTGTCTAGGCTGGGACATGACATCTCTGAGTGTAAACCTATTAGTGGAATATCATTAAATTTCAGTAAGGTCATACAAAAAAAAAAAAAGGTACAAAGATGATTTTGAAAGAAACAAAATAAATAGATATATGGGTCTCAGAACATTTTGATCATTTTATTTTTCAGCCAACTTTTCTACGATGGTCATCAACAAATGGCTGTTCAATTGTCGACATTGGTGCAAGCTGATCCCCCATGTCCTCCTTCTGACAGGCTGCTTCATCTTACCATGATCGGTCTTCAGCATGAGCCAGAACGTCACAAAAAAGAACCAACACCTGGACTGAATCCGATTCAAGAAATTTTGGTTGGCCCTGGTCTGGGTATGTATCCTTAATTTATAACTAATGAAATTTATGATATATAAGAAATTTATTTTCTATCATTTGTTTTACTTTAGATCTTGAGTATGAAACGGATGTTGAAATAACTGCTCCTGAGCCTGCTCTGTATGAAACTGTTTATGTTACATCTCATAAAGGAGCTTGCCGTGCTGGTGCTTTCAGCTTGGATGGACAACTTATTGCTACTGGCAGTGCCGATGCTTCTATTAAGGTGTACAAACTGTGATTAACTACTTAATTTTCTTGGCAATGTTGTTTTTATTTAAAAGTTATAGTATAGAATATTATTTGGTTTAAGCAAAAATAATGTATTATGGTGTCCCAAAAGTTTCTTTCTCTTGATGCTTTGAATGGCCTTATCTGGCCTTATCTATACACCTGCTGTGCTTGTGTAAACATCCAGGCTTATCTGTAAGTCGTTTATGTTATCGGTTTCAGTTGCTCTTTTACAGTAAGTTTTGTTTGTGCCACAGCCTCCTCTTTAACAAGTTTCATTCACAGTGTTAAACATGGTTAGAGAAAGGCGATATTTATGGTATGCTATGCTTCATTGTTTCAAAAAAAGTGATAGTGTAAATAATACTGTTTACGAGATTAGTACCGTGTATGGGGATGGTGCTTTAACTATTACAACCATTTGCAGTTGGTTTAAAAGATTTAGAGAGGGAAATTTTAATGTTGAAGGTGGAAAATGCAGCAGCCACCCAACAATGACAGATAGGGACCTTAGGAACGCTGTGTTTGATGAAAGTCCGCAATGCAGTCTGTGGGAGATAGTGAAGCCACTAGGATTCCCAAAACAACAGTGCCTAATCACCTAACCAAGATGAGATACGTTAATCACTGCTAACTTTGGGTTCTGCATTTATTGACGGAGACCAACCTTATGAATCACTTCTCTACATGCAATTTGCTTCTCAAGCGACATGAAAAGAGTCTGTTTTTAAAGAGGCTTGTCACTGGTGATGAAACTTGGATTTTGTATGAAAATTGCATAGAAAACGCATCTGGTATAAAGGAAATAAGCCTTTAACTGTCGCAAAGACGGGACTACATCCCAAAAAAGTTCTTTTATCCAGTTGGTGGATTGGAAAGGTATAATTTTCTACAAGCTCCTTCCTCAAGATGAAACAATAAATTCTATGAAACACTGTCAGCAACTGGATAAATGGTAAGCTGCCTTATTAAAAAAATGACCAAAATTAATGAACCAACGAGGCATTGCTTTTCGTCATGACAACACAAGATCACATATTGCATTAGCGGTTAGAGAAAAGCTGTTACTGTTTGATGGGGATGTTTCACCGCATCCTACATATTCTCCATATCTCACTCTGTATTACTTCTTTCTGTCTTTGAAAAATTCTCATCGTGATAATCACTTTAAGTCCATCAGCGAAATTAAAGCGTACTTCCAGGACTATTTCTTGTCCAAAACATAACAATTTTAGAAAGAAGACATGATAAGGCTTCCTGAGAGATGGAAGAAAGTAATGAAGCAAAAGGGTTCTTACAAAACAAAATAAATAATATCTTAAAAATTAAGTATTGTGTATTCATTTCAGATTAGAAGACGAAAAGGAACATATGGGACACTAATACTTTAAAAATAATTGTTTCAATGAAATAAATCCTTAATATTCATTCCATTTTCATATTTTATGATAAACCTTGTCCAATATCCTCTTTTTCTCCTAAAATTCAAATCATAAAATCATTTTGCACAGTCCTTTAATGCTGACCCTAATCGCCTAACCTAATCCCTTCTAATTTACATTTTTTAAACTTGAGCAGAAAGTGGCACAACATTCCATTCAGTGATATCCATATTTCCAGTCATTCATCAATTATATTAAATTATCATTAATTTGAAAATGATTGAAAGTTTTTTTCTTAACAATGAAGATTTAAATGAATTTAATTTAACTTGAGGGCTTAAAATAATTATCTGTGTTTGAATTAATGTAATATTTTTTCCTTAGAGATGTTACTAACAGAACCTCAAAGGAAAGTTGTGTAAAGTGTGTGACTGTGTTGCTGTCAATATATGATGTATATGAATATATAATGTATCCACTCCTAATATTATTATATTCATTTATTGGAGGTTGTTATCGACCACTTAGATGATCTCAGATTTACTCCATGAATATCAGGCCACAACCAAGCTGCCCCACATTAAACTACTTCCTTTAGTGATTTGCTCCTTATTTATGTAACATTGCTTATCTATTGCTGGTTATATAATATCTGCTTAGTTTCTTTTAGACTTACTTATTCTTAGATTCACTTTCATTCATTTTCTAAATTCTCAATCCTTTGTTTGAATGTGAATGTAAATATTTATTGTATATACTTTTTTATAAATTGTAATGAGAATTCACCATGCCAAGTTGTCTATCATTTTTAGATTTTGGATGTTGATCGAATGTTGGCAAAATCACTTTCTGATACGCTTGAAAGCACGACAGACAGTCAGGGTCATCCTGTGATTCGAACACTTTACGATCATCTGGAGGAAGTTACTGCTCTTGATTTTCACCCTAGGGAGCCTATTCTTGCATCAGGAAGTAAGGATGCAACCATTAAAATTTTTGATTTTGCAAAAGCAAGTGTGAAAAAGGCCTACAAAACAATAACAGTAAGGAAACATTTAATACAGTCATTTTTCAGTATTGTATTTAAAAAATAAATTTCCTTTTTTTGAAAATGGAATATTGTCTAAATTTTTATGATTTATCATTTGTGTTTTCAGGATTCTCATGGAATCAAATGTATGTCCTTCCATCCCACTGGAGATTATCTATTAGTTGGAACATTACACTCTGTAATACGACTTTATGACTTCAATACTGCACAGTGCTATGTATGCAGTGTTCCTTGTCATCAGCATAGTGATACGATTACTTCTGTGAAGTATGCTCAGTTTAAATTTGATTTTTAATTTAGCTAATTGTATATTTGATTTTGATTTATTATCATTTTCTTTTTATTTATTAGGTACACCCAAACTGGTAAATATTATGCATCTTCGAGTAAAGATGGCAGCATTAAAATATGGGATGGTGTTAGTAATAGGTGTGTGAACACTTTTTACAGAGCTCATGACGGTGCTGAAGTTTGTTCTGTTGCATTCACTCGTAATGGAAAAGTAAGTCATCTTAGCTGTTCTGATATTTTAATCTTTCACTGCTTCTCTAGCAAAAAAAAATTCAAATTGAACAAAGTTTGGGAGTGTTGATTTATTTGAATGGAGGGGAGATTCTGGATTGCTATTGCTAATATTGAGATTCTCATTGTTATATTTTGTTATTTGGAAACTTCTTAATATCTTCTTTTGATTATCAGTATTGGTATGTTATCCTTCCTTGTTCTATAACTATATTACATTTAACTGATGGACTGTTAAGCTTCTTTAGGTGACAACTGTTTGCAAATCTAAGGAAGAGAAAATCCAAAGTATAGTGTTCAATCAAACCTATCAAACTATCTGGATAGATTATTTTCTTAATCCTTTCCGATCAGGTTTCCCTTCTAGTTATTCTATCGACTTTGCTAAAACTTTCCTAAGACCTCTATTCCTCTATCTAACAACTGAAAATCACATTTCTTGTCCTCTTTGGTTTTTCAAAAGCCTTTGATTCCATTAATCAGAGAACCCTCTTCTCAAAACTACAAATTATTTCCCTATCTAATAGTGCCTTGAACTGGTTCCATTCCTTCCTTTTTCTCGATTCTCAAACCATCAACCTGATTCACAATTAACTCCCTTCTCATCACCACTGCTTCTCTTTTGAGGTGTTCTACTAGGTTCCTTTCACCAACCCTATTTTCCATCCATATAAGTGATGTATTTAATATTATCTCTCACTCGCAATATCATTTAAATGCCAGCAACTTACATATTTATACATCATTATTTCCTTCTGACATGCCCAAGGAATCCTATAAGGACCAGAAAGACATTGACAATAGTTACCACTGGGCTTCAGATAATAAGTTAAGTCCAAATCCAGCAAAAACCAAGGTCACTCATTCTAGTTGGTTCAAAACCCTTCCTTACTCTCTATTACTATACCTCAACTACATACCTATCCAGTTCAAAACCTAGAAATCACCTTTAATCAGTAGCACAACATGAAATAGCCACATTTTCCAAATAACCCAAAAAATTATCTTTGTCCTTAAACAGCTTCTAAAATTCTGTGATTCATTTCCCTGGAGAAGCTGTCCGCTTCTAGTATCCTACATCATTCTTCTCCACTTTGACTACAGATTTAGTGCAGTGTTTCCCAAACTTTTTCCCTTGTGGCACCCTGTCAACCTAAAAAATAAAAATAAAATGTCACCAAAATTATCCATTGAGCGGTTTTTTATTTTTTTGTAATATTGTGAGCAAGTGGCATTTGCTTGCAGCATTCCTGGCATTCGCTCGGGGCACCCATTTGGGAATTCTTGCCTAATGTATGGTGGACTATTCGGTGAACAAGAGATGAGACCGAAAAGATTGATGGACTGCGTAAAATTGATCTTCAGTATTCCCTTATGTTTTCATAACTCTCACTGTTTTTTCGAGCAAAATTGGCTCTAAACCAATATCTAAAGACCATATCTTCTTGGTGCAATCGTATTCCAATCTTCAAGAACCAAAAACGTTTCTATATTATTAACCTCCTTATCCTTCATTTATTCACCTGTTTGATATAAGATACCAACCTACAGATTTGTACATCCTTTCTCATAGAAATGCTTCCTTTGAAAAATTTGTTATTATTCAATATATCTCCTCATATTGGAATTCCTTACCTTATCCATTCGTAAAGCTTCCTCCTTAATATCAATTATATATTCATCTCCTTGATTTTTAATTTTCTATATACTTCTAAATAATAAATATCCATTCAAATTTGTATAAATATGTATTTTTTTTTAGATCTTTTCCAAAAACTATTTCCGACTAATAGTAAGGGTTTTTCCCTCCCAAAACCTGTTCTGCGCATGCTCCCTATAGTTCAGAACTGTTAGAAGTTGTTGGAACAGACCTTTTGCTTTTATGTTCTTATTTTATTTATATAATTATTATTGTTTTATTTCATTTTGTTTTCCAAATAATATAGCCAGACAAGTGCTGCTCAAATTTTCTACATTGTTCTTCCTAGGGGACCAAGTGCTCCAGAATAGAGGTCGATTTTTCATTTCATTTTACAATTGCTTTTGAACTCCTTATGAGAATAAGAATATGCCTTTGAACACCTAAAATGGGACAATTATTTACTAGGGTAATTATTTACTTTCTCTCCTCCAAAAAGGCGGGAAACAATTACAACTTTACCAGACTGATTCCTAAATCTTTTAAAAATGAATTGTTTGCCTATTAAACAGGGAATTTTTTTCTCAAGGGAAAAAAATAATTTTTATTTTGTAATATGTATTCTAATATTAAATATGTTATAAGATCATCAAACATTATAGTTTTATAGTCCAAAATAGTACTAGGATCTGTGAGTAATATCGGTCTAAAGCATAAAAGCTGTATAAAGGAGGTGGCGTGCAGGTGGTGCCCAGGGACTGGGCACAAAGCTAAGGAGTGCCCTGAAAAGAAGAAGGGTGAACCCTCGTGTTGTAGGAATTGCAAGGCGAGTGGCAGAGCAGGGAAAGATCTCAGACATTGTGCAGGCAGCAGGGAATGCCCGGTACACCTAGAGATGATGGTCAAGCAGGCGAAGAAGACCCGGTATGCGTAGGCTGGATATCCTGCAGGTCAATATGGGCCGGAGACGAGTGGTCGCAGATGAATTGAGAACTCTTGCCCGAAGTGCTGACATCTTGGCGATTCAGGAGCCTTATTGTCGAAAGAATGTGGTTACAGGATTTGGAACTACGTCGAGGGTGGTCGGTTTAGGCAGTGGTGAGAGGAGGCCTAGAGCAGCGATTGTGGTCGTTAACCCTGCCCTCGACGTAATGGAACTGAAGGAATTCACCACAGCAGATCAGGCGGCATGTTATGTCAGGTGGGACAGAGTTGCCTTCGCTCTGGTTTCAGCATATATGCCGCCACGACAAGCGAATGTGAATATTAACGTAGAGGATAATATAGCTGATGTGGAGGCTGTCGCGCTAAAGTATAAAAGTGTGATAGTCTGTTCCAACACCAATTCGTGGAGCACGGCCTGGGGTTCTGTTTGCACAGGCGCTAGAGGGAGGTTGGTAGAAGAATGCGTGGCGAGGTGTCTGCTGATTATTATGAAC
>NW_027115673.1:563015-570549 GCF_000696795.3 Halyomorpha halys | reverse complement strand
GGAAGGAGGTGGTGGGCCCCACTCATTACACGATGGGAAGGACTTGACCGCCCAACATCGGCGAGCCACCAGAAGATGAGGAAGCTGACCCAGATTGAGACCAGGAGGGCTCGACCAGCCTCGTAACTGCAGGAGGCACCCAGACGGATGCAGTGGACAAGGTGCAGCTCCATCAGATGTAGCGCTGGGCTGCACCACAGTAAAAAAAATAAAATAAAAAAATAATTGAATAATTAACAAAAGAATAAAAAAGGAAAAAAAAAAAATGGTGATCCTAGGGAGTAGTGGCATGCACAAACCCCAGCGCACTACCCCACTGCTCCCGCACCCCGTATGGGTGATAAAAAAAAGGGAAGGGAGGGGGATAAAAAAAAAAAAAAAAAAAAAGCTCATGGTAAGCCCACCAGCCCTGTGGGTTTGGGAGCCCTCTAGGGTCTACCCAGCCTCATGAAGCGGATACCCTTAATTGGCTAAAAATCTGGCGGTCGAGTGTAATTGTGACCAAATCACCTCCTTGCCCAACTGTTGGTCTAGTAACAGTACTTCTTGACCCACTTGACCATTCATGGGTGTAATGGTACAGATTTAATTTTAATTACAACAATGAACCAGTTATCATTCCTTCCATTACAAACTCCCTAACCTCCCAAACCCACTAGATTCTAACCTTGCTTCCTCTTCCATTCGTGACAATCCTCTGAGGCACCTGAAAAGAAGATGGCCACTTGACCTGCTAATGTAAAACGTCATTAGACTGGCTATCAATGGGTAGTTTCTCTACACGCCTGTAACACTCCATTTTAACTGAGATAAAATTTACTAAATCTATTATAATGTACAGTTGTAAATAGCAATAAATAAATAGATAAAAAAAAAAAAATTACATGAATGGGCCACATTATACTGATCTGGTAATAAAAGTATAAAAATATTCTGGTAATAAAAATATTTTGAGTTATGATTCTGGCAAGTTATTGTTAACCTTTTTATTTGTTTATTTATCTTTAATAATTGATGTGTTTTGTAATACTATAGCAATTTGTTGTAATTTTTTCAGTATCTTTTGTCTTCTGGGAAGGATTCACTAGTTAAACTTTGGGAATTGACTACAAGTCGATGTTTGATTGCTTACACAGGTGCTGGGACGACAGGTAAATGATTTTTGTTTATTATTGTAAATTATTATATTTTTTAGTTGGTCTTCCAATTAAAGTACTCTATATTTCCATTCTATTCATGATATTTATCGACTTCCTCCCTATGTGTTATAAAACCAGATTTCAATAAGACAAACTTGTATTGAAATTGTTCGTTGAACGATTTTGGTTTGCAAATTTTAGTCAGTAACTATCTACATACAAAATTTTATTTTATACAGGCTAAGCATTTTTCATTGAAACGTGGGTGCCTTATCTGTCCTATTAAAGGATTTTATGGAGGATTTTGGATGGTAAGGATTGGATATGGGAGGATTTTGGATGGTAAGGATTGGATATGGGTGGATTTTGAGTGGTATGGATTGGATATGGGAGGATTTTGATGGTTTGATACAGTCCCATAGCTCAATTCCATATGTCCAAATAGATCTGATTATCATAGTGTGTAAGAGTTTTTTGTAGTAAATGGGAAGTTTAGAGTGTTTGTGAAGTAGGTGTTGTAGTGATTAGAATCTATGAGCAGTTTCTTGCCATTTCAATCTAGTAAGAGTATTCCAAGTCTCTTTTCAAGAAGGAATCCTAAGTAGTG
Source organism: Halyomorpha halys (assembly GCF_000696795.3). Classification (NCBI taxonomy): domain Eukaryota; kingdom Metazoa; phylum Arthropoda; class Insecta; order Hemiptera; family Pentatomidae; genus Halyomorpha; species Halyomorpha halys. Next base: position 568,803 of record NW_027115673.1, on the reverse strand, counting down.
AATCTGTTCAACAGGTTTTAGTGGGATATTAAATAAAGATACAATAGGGCAGGAAAATAGTGGTTTACAAAGTAGAGTAAAGGTGATCTGGTGGGATTTGTTAGGATTTTTTTTGATTCTGCAGTTGTGATACCATTTTACGATGGATGTTATGTGTGAGTACAGAGTTTGTGATGCAGCACTATGGTCATTGTTTACTGGCATTACTCATTTAAAAACAAAATCATGTTATGGTTATTTTAATTTAAAAACAAAATTATGTCGTAGTTGGTTATTCTTTACAACTTGAGTGCCTGGACTGTCATAAGATTTCGGGATGTGGGTAGAAACCATCAAACAATTTTCGAAGCAATTCATTTTAACCCAAATTAAAAGCAAAATCTTTACTTTGTTTTCTTTGTATCTGGTTTGTTAGTATTGATAGTCTGGCCTGTCTCAGGACTTCGAAGATACCATTAAAAACTATCTAACAATTGTTAGAGCAATTGATTTTAACTTAAATTAAAAGTGAATTCATGTAATAGTTAGTTACTAATGTTATTTCTATTATTATTTAGGGAAACAAGAGCATAGAACACAGGCTGTATTCAATCACACAGAAGATTTTGTGCTGTTTCCTGACGAAGCTACTACCTCACTATGTGCCTGGAATGCAAGAAATGCTTCTAGGAGGCAGCTTCTCTCTTTAGGTTAGAGATTTTTTTTTTTTTACAATAATGTTACTAACTATAAATATTGTTTATTAAGTGAATTTTATATTTCAGGTCATAACGGACCCGTTAGGCAAATCGTTCACAGTCCTCATTCAGCTGCTTTTCTGACATGTTCTGATGATTTTAGGGCCAGATTCTGGTTTAAAAGACTTCAAACCCATTAATAATGTAGCTTATTTTATATTTTTGTTTTTATGTGATATTATAAATTTTTTTTTTTATAATATAATAATTATAAAATATATTGACTATTATGAATGGGTATTTCTTCTAAAAAAAAAAGTAAAATATAAATCAAGAAAAAATTTGATTTTGGTTGATCTATATTGTTGACAAACATTCAGTAAATTACTGTATAAATATGGTCTACACATAAATTCTCCCCTTAGTGAATAGTTGTTTTGGAATACCAAAATTATCTTGTGAGTATTGACTGATTTAAAGCTTAAAATATTCTTTTTAGTTGTCCGTTAAAAAATATATGGACATTTGACTGCTTTGGTTTGTAATTTATTATATCTATCTCATTAAATTGTAAATAAATTTATTTTATTTTTTAATAATCATTCATTGCAAAGATTAACCTTTTTTCTTTTTTTTTTTTTACAATCTAGTATTATTTTACTAAGGAAAATCTATAATTTTAAAACCATTTACTTTACTAAATTTATTCTGAAGTGGATTATGTGATCAAATTTATTCCTTTAATGTGAAACTTTACCACAGACACATGCTGACAATTATTTTATGTTGTTAATATAAAATGAAGTAGCTGAAAAAGTATTGAATGTGGTAAAAATGACTTTTCACCAGCACTGTGAATTATTTTTTGTAAAAAATTTGAAATTTTTTGGACCATTTTGCTTATTGTCAATGATTCATAAAGCCTTAAGGTTGGTTATCCACTACAAAATGAATTTCATTTTCCATCTCTACACTCAGTGGACATGGTATCTTACGTACCTTTAAAACACCGCTGGGTTAAAGAAGGCTTGTGCACATTCATTGTATATTTATATTGTTCTTGTATATAAAAAAATTCACTGGAGGATACGAAAAAAGACCTAATTGCGAGTATCCACTTTACGGAATCCCCGGCTTGGGGATCCGTACATTCTTGTACTATTTTTATAAATGTATATGTGTTTATTATTTTACTCTGCCTTTTCTGAATCTCTCTTTCTTTTACTTTGTGTCCTTTCCTATGGTGAGTACCCAGTCAGGACATACATTCCTCCTTCATCACTGAAGACTAGTACTGAGTAAAGTTTTTATTCTTCAAGGACTTATGGTTTGCAACCGTAAGACTCATCCTGTCTGTCCATCTCCTAACCAGCTACCTAACTGTTTGAACAGGCATCAGTTCATGTTACACAACCACCTTGATTTGTTTTTCGTCTCAAGATTTTAATTAAAGTTCAACATAGCTCTAGAGTGGAAATATAAAGATTCATAATTTTTTTTCTTTTTACTCCCTACCTGGCATACAGTAAGGTGGTTATTCTGCAGGTAACCAACTTGTTCTAACCAAAGTGGGTGGGCCAAGTTTTCATTCCCTGCAGCCGCACAGAAATAAAACTTGACAAAATAAAAGTCAGTCCCCCCCAGGCAGTATTCGAAATGGCCCTGCTGTAGACTTGAGGTTGTCAAGGTGTCACCTCAACTCCCTCAGCTATAAATGGCCTAAAAGATTCATTGACTGACCCAGGTAGGAATCAAACCCTCTATGTTCTGAAAAAGGCAGTCTGGAATACTCACTGTTGAAGCAACATTAAAGAAAAAAAGGTTATAATTTTATTGCTTTAGTTAATTTTTAGAATCGATTTATTTTAGTTATATAAAACATTTTGTTTACTAAAAAGAAACAAGTGATTGTAATAAAAAAGCGGTGAAACCTATTTGGTATGAAAGAGAGGCAGTAGGTAGTCACTGATTATAAACATTGCCTGTATTGTACAGTGCAGTTTCCCCACAGCGGCTCTATTATCACCACATTGTAAGCATCTGGCCAACCCACATTCAGTTACACCACAATGGTCCCTATTTTCTTACCTCAAGAACATCTCCGCACTCATCTGGCAAGGTTAGATGTAGACATTTATGCATATTGCTCACAGTACATTTATCAACGGTTTTTCTTCGTTCTTTATTGTAAAAATAGTATAAGTATTTTTTTTTCCTTAGTAATACATAAAAATAATTTGTTTCATGATTTTTTATCTTTGTATTTTCTTCCTTTATAATATATATATATTAATTTTTTTTTGTTCAATATGGCTTTAAAACATTGTTACTTCATTTAATTATTTATGTTGATTTTATTTTCTGTAATTCATTTTGTCTGGTTCGTTTTCCTCAAGCATATTTCCATATTAACCTTTCTGGCCCAAAAATAATTTTCCCAGCGCATATTCTACATGACAGGATAAAAGCCTTTCATTGAGCCTCTCAGTTCAGGTAACACTCATCTCAATACTTTCGGCCATCACATTCTTTCCTGTTGTCTTGAATTAAAATTCATATGGAATTTTGGCCTTAAAATAATCTTAGTTTTTACATATGTTCTTTCATTATTTTTTTTAATCAAGAGATTTTAGTAATGAGATATAGTTTAAATTATTTTTGAATGCTACCTCATAAATTTTCATAATTAAGATGAATATAAGTGATGCCAGATTATAACCACCAACAATAGGACATATGAAGACCACTGGTAAAAACAAAGTATACAAAAATCATGAATGGGAAAAGAAAAAAACAATTAGACAATTTGAGTATTTAGTTTTTGAATGATTCAGTCATTTACTGAGATAAAATTATTTGTATTAATTTCTAAGGTTTTACTTCTGGATGTTTTGTGGATAAGTTAACATTTGGATTTAGTATTTTATTCTATCCTGTAGGCTTTTTTCCAATACATTTTTAACAGGTATAGAAATTCGAACTGAATTAAGCGGTTCTTGAAATGTATATTTTCACTGAAAAAAGACTAAATTCTTAACTAACTCAATATTCTTCCTTACTATGTCATATGTGGGTAAGTGAAAGAAAATAAAAAAAGAAAATTTCATGATTCCACACGAAAATGACACAAACAAGCAATCATAAAACACATATATTAATATTTTTTAAAAATTTATTCTAGAACTAGTCCCTTTAGAATAAAATTACAGGCATCAATAAGAGGCATTAGTGCCTTAGAATATAATACAAAATTAAAAAAATGAACTTATAGAACATCATAAAATATTACTGAAATGATAAATTTGAGAAGAAAAAAACAACAATAGTAACAGAATATGTGAAATGAAAAATAAAAGAAAACACAAAACAAAACCATGTATCATCTCATAAATCATAAAAACATATAATAATATGAATAACAATCAAACACAGATGAATTAAAATTAATTAACAAAAGGAATAATTATTGTTTATATACTTATACAATATAGAAGAAAATCGAAAAAATCAAAGATAATAAAATATTAAAACATTAATAGTAAAATAATATTAAATAAATAAGTAGGGAATATATATATACACACACTAACCATTTTGCAAGACTCGATTATTTGGACTGAAGGGATCTTAAAACGTGTATTCCTGTCAAAAACACGGATTCGAAATTTTCACCATCACAATACTTATTATTTATTTCACATGTAGTAAATAATAGTAAAACAAAAACTTTTCTTTTGATTTGAGTAAAGTTATGAATGATTGTTAACAATCATAAGAAAAAAAAAAAAAAAAATTTCAATTATAAAATTTAACTTGATACCTCTACAGCTTGCCCAGTGTCTAAATTCGTACTTTGACTCCATTGTAAGGTGTAAGGTTAATATTGTATGATTCTTCAAAGCACCTAGTGGTAGTAAATAATGCTTCTACATTTATGAGCATTGATGTACTCCATATTTATGTTTCGCTAACAAGGAGGTGCGAACATCAGGATGCATAAATCGCTGTGGGCGATAATTCAACGAGTCCCTCGGTTATTATCGCCCTGTACAAAGGATCACGGCTACTTATCAATTCCCATCCAGGGGAAATATCTGAGATAAAGAACCGAAAATTAGTTGTTTAATTTATTTCGGCACATTGGGAACAATTTACGGCTCAGCAAATGCCGCCACTGTTGAATAACTCTGCATACTAACTCCAGCCATTATCATATCTGATAAACTGACCGGCCCCTATCTGCGTCGTTACCTAAGAATAATTATCCCTTATGACTTGTAATGCAAATCCAACAACGATAGCGGTTATAAATATTAATACAGTTGTGTGTGATCCGCGGACTGTTAATTAAATGTGATTAGAAATAAGGTTGGGCATTGTACCGGCTGCTCCTTGACTATGTATGAGGGAGGGAATTGGGCCAAGACGAGAATCCCGATTTGGGAGTATCCCTTCTCGTCGATCCTGATTTTGGTATCTACGGAGAAAACGGTCAATCCTATGAAAACTGCGAGAAAGAAACTGATGAAGTCAAATTTTTTAAAAATAATAATTATCTGATAACCCATTGATTTAAAATCAAAAATATATTTTTTTTTAGGTTTTCCCGCATTCGGTTATGTTATTTATACACCTGTTTTTCGACAAAGTTCTTCAAATCACTTCTTTGATTTAATAAGCATTGATTAATTTGACAATTAATTTGTTTGTTTTGTATTTTATGTTTTCTATAGACTACTATTATATACATCGGGACCTGCTCGTGCTATACTGCAGGTGTCCCGAGTGTAATTTTATGATTGTATTAAATTTGTGGAAAGGGGGGGCTGGAAATCGTGAGACACTTTCTGCCGATCAACATGCATATATTTAATTAATTTATAATGTTAATCCCCTGGAGGGGCAATTATAGTTAGTTATGCATGATTGTTAACAATCATAAAAAAAAAAAAAAAAATTTCAATTATAAAATTTAACTTGATACCTCTACAGCTTGCCAATGTCTAAATTCGTACCTTGACTCCATTGTAAGGTGTAAGGTTAATATTGTATGATTCTTCAAAGCACCTAGTGGTAGTAAATAATGCTTCTACATTTATGAGCATTGATGT
>NW_027115673.1:552587-558691 GCF_000696795.3 Halyomorpha halys | reverse complement strand
TATTCTATTAACGGTTATAATCTGGTAACATTGGTTTTCTTTTTATTTATAGAAATTAATATGGGTGCACCAGACGTTTCTATGCCCTGCAAAAAGCTCTCCGATACAAAAGTCTTTCCAGGAAAGCAAAGCTTTTGTTGTACAAAACAATAATTAGGTCAGTGATAATGTATGGCAGTGAGACATGGAGTCTAACCAAGGAAAATAGAAGAGCTCTACTGGTTTGGGAGCGAAGAGTTCTGAGAAAGATCTTTGGAGCCGTTAAAGAGGAGCACAGGTGGAGAATCAGAAGCAATGACGAAATAAAGGAATTGTATGGAGAGGCTGATATCCTCTGTGCTATTAAGAAGAGCAGGCTAAGATGGTTGGGGCATGTGAAAAGGATGGAGCCCTGCAGGCTACCTAAAAGGATGCTAAATGGTGCACCAGGAGGAAAAAGGAAAAGGGACAGACCCAGGCGTCGGTGGCTGGATGATTTGAGAGGAATGGGAGTGAAAATTGGAGGAGTCTCGCTGGAGACTGGAGAAAGAGTGGTGGCCGAGGCCCAGGTCCTACAAGGACTGTAGCGCCCAACAGTGAGTGAGTGAATGTGAGTGCATTCCAACATAATTTTGAATTATATTTAATCAATTAAATTCCTTTATTAAAGAAAAACTCACAGAATTATTTTTTAAAAATGAAAAACTAACATTATTTCAAAGACGAAAATTCCCCATGAATTTTTATTGACTTCGAAAGCAAGGGCGTGATTACTTGTTTCAGAATACTGTGGGTTCGATATCCCACCTGAGTCAATCATTGAATCTTGACATTCCCATTCAAGGGTTGTATAGAACTTAGTAGGATTCGGGAAACAAAACAGAAAAATAATAATAATTGAAACACTATTGACAATCTCCATTAATATTTGGGACTTAATAGCGAGTCTACATTGCATAAGGTTAATGCTTACAAGCCCCACTGAACCTTTCTTTCCTAATAGATAATCTTAAGCATATTAAATTAATTAAATTTATGTTCTAAAACACTTGGTAAGGTGTTTTAAGAAGTTTTTGTTTTATGGCCCACTAAATGTGTGAGCTTAAATAATAATTACCACAAAAAAGGAATACTTTTAATATTATTTCCTCTGAATCGGTTTGTAGAACTACTGTATTTCCAACCAGAAAAGTTCAACCAGATTATATGAATAAGGCGGTACCCGAACCCCACATTACTATATTTAGTACAAGACCCCAAGAGGAGAAAAAAGGCAGTTATTTCACCCCAATTTTTTATTATTTTAATGAAAACTATGTGCAAGTACTAGTCTAAACTGATGAGTCTGCCAAGTATAGGTAGGGCAAATAAAAAATGGCGGCTGTTTCAAAACCTTAAAAAAACATTAATTTTTCATTCGGATCTCTATATCTTAAAAACTACCAACAACACTAAAAAATCTAAAAGAACATTATTTAAAGAAGAGTAAATTTGCTGAAATATTAGCCCTAATAGAGCTATTTACGTCCAATACTTCTCGAGATACAACATTTTAAAAAGAAACATTTCATAAAAATGTACTGAAATATCAGTTGTTAGTTAATTTATTTTAAGAAATCTCTTAGTGCTAAGGAGTAGTGAAGATGCACAAATTGTGACATGATTTCCTAGAAGAAATTATGAGGTTTAAGGTGCTTGAATATGGGACAGTGGTCCCGAAACGTTGTACCATGTGGTGATAATTTTAATAAAAATTTCATTAAATTGGAAGTCATTAACCTCTTAATTATAAAGAAAATTTTTTTTATGAATTGACTCACCAAACTTCCTATAGAGATAATCCAGATTTTTAGAAATCTATGTCTCAGGAACTAGGTGACGTACAAATGCCTATTAGCAATCAAATTAAAGCTAGTTCAATGTACTATATAGTAGTTTATGACCTTTACCTTCGTAGGAATAGTAGTTTTCATGATATTTGCTAAAGTAAATTGATTTATAGTTGTTCTGAAACATTTTCATTTGCCAAATTTATATTCATCAGCGAATATCATAAAAATTACTACCCCTACGAAGATAAATGTCATAAACTACTTCACAGGAAGGGTAATTTCCTTTATTTTGAGTGCTAGCAGACATATGTGCGTCTTATGGATCTAGAGATATATTTTTCAAAAATCAAACATTTGATATGAACAACTATAAATCAATTTATTTTAGCAAATATGAAAACTACTATTCCTACTAAAGTAAAGGTCATAAACTACTTTATAGTATATTAAACTAACTATAACTTTAGTGCTAATAGACAACGATACGTCACATAGTTCCTGAGATATAGACTTCTCAAAATAAATTAATTAACTATTAATCTTTTAAAGAAATATTGCTTTTAAAAAGCTATATTTCGAGAACTATTGGATGTAAATAGCTCTATTAGGGCTAATATTTCAGCAAATTTACTCTTCTTTGTGCTCTTCACTGACCGTACCCCTATTTTTTCATAAAAGGCATGGATCATACAAAATTTTGAATACAAATGTTTGTTTGTAGACGTGTGTAAATAATAAAAACTCCCTATTGGGTATATAAGGTGTTACTCAAAAGTACCAATAAACAGTCAGTATTGGAAAACACCTGGAGATATCGTTCTAACTAGCTCACGATATGAAAGCTATATTTCGAGAACTATTGGATGTAAATAGCTCTATTAGGGCTAATATTTCAGCAAATTTATTTTTTTTTTAATAATGTTCTTTTAGATTTTCTAGTGTTGGTAGTTTTTAAGATATAGAGCTACGAATTAAAAATGAATGTTTTTTTAAGGCTTTGAAAGAGCCGCCATTTTTATTGCTACTAGTAATGATCAAAACAAAAATTTTGTTTATAGTTTTTATGCAATTTTAATTTATAGAATAGTTGTTAAATAACTGTGTGAGAAAATAAATTTGAAAAAATAAAAAAATTCTTATGTTTGTCCATTGTTACATTCACCATGTCTCGGACTTGTTATACTAAAAGTACTGCCTGGTGAACTGCTTACTAGGCTAAACATGCATTACTTAACGGTCTTGCGGGTATGGTAGATCTCAACGCCTTACTTTTTAGCTATTACTCTACATTGAGAGGACATTCAGTAATATATCTTATTTCTTTCACTAATATCTTCTATTTCTTGTATATTCTCTTAAATGAATTTTTTTTGTAATAATTAAAACATCATACGTATTTAATAATTACAAACTATGGGATATTGGATATTTGTTAGGAAAATGAGTTCAACGAGAATTTTTGTGCAACAAAATTGGCATTATAAAGGATTTGAGTAAAATCTGTACGTGATGGAAAAAATGGAGTTTATATTTGGTTTCAGCGCACCAAAAAAGATTTAAATTTGTTGACCATTGATATTATATATATACTACTTACATTATTAACAACAAACAAATATGAAAATGTTTCACTGAAATTCTGGCCGAAATGTTGGTACTAATAAAATATATATATATTTTGTTCTTAGTCCTGGTGAAGTTCTTAAATTTTGGCCTAAACCTTGGAACCAAGAAAATAAGGTTTAGTTGTCTTTTGTTCTTAACCTTGAAGTTCTGGCAGAAATGTAGGCACTAATAAAATAAGTTTAATTTGCTTATTGTAATAAAAATAAGTTGGTATAATTGTAAAAAAAAAAAATAAGTTTAATTTTGTTCTTAGATTCGGGTCGAAATGTTGGCACTGAAAACTTGGTTTCTATTGTTTTATTTTTTTCCTTAGTGCTGAAATTCTGACCGAAATATTGGCACTAATAAAGTATATATATATATATATACATATATATATATTTTTTGTTCTTAGTCCAGATGAAGTTCTTAAAATCTGGCCTAAACGTTAACACCAAGAAAATGAGGTTTAATATTATTTTGTTCTTAGCCCTGAAATTCTGGCAGATATGTTGGCAGTAATAAAACAAGTTTCATTTTGTTCTTAAATTTGGGCCGAAATGTTGGCAAAACTAGGTTTCTATTGTTTTATTTTTGTCCTCAGGCTGAAATTCTGACCGAAATGTTGGCACCAAGAAAATGAGGTTTAATTGTTTTTTGTTCTTAGCCCCGAAATTCTGGGCGAAACTTTTGCATTAATAAAATAATTTTTTTGCTCCTTTGTGCTCTTCACTGACTGCACCCCTATTTTTTCAAAAAATACATAGATTATGCAAAATTAATAAATAATTTTTTTTGTTTGTAGACGTGTGTAATTAATAAAAACTCCCTCTTGAGTATATAAGGTGTTACTAAAAGTAAAGTGTCAGTCTTGGAGAACACCTGCAGATATCGTTCTAACTAGCTCACGATATGAAAGAACTAGTTCAACGAAATAACTCCAACTTTGTTATGTTAAGTTTAGTTTAACTTTGTTAGTTGAGTTTAATTTTGTTTGATTTCAGTCTCAACTTAAACATCAGTTTTATATTTAATTACACTAAATATTTATACTTGTTTGTTAATAATTCAGTTTGCTGAGACTCGTAGACACGTAATGATAAATACTAAAGAGAAAATGTATGGGATGTGGACATAACATCTCATTCAGTTTGAAGTAAACTGCAAGATACTCCATCCAGCTCTTTTTCTGCTTTTAATGGTTGTTTGTCAGACAAACAAGATGAGACTATGTTTAGTAACCTGTGAACAAGATTGACTTTCATCATGAAGTAATTAATTCATTTCATTCCCTTTTAGTGGTGTTGAATTAGAAAACAAAACTTTCCTAATGTATATTGCGAGTCAATTCAGGAGTAAAGCAATTCCTGTAATTAACTGTATACATAACTACTCTTAAACAGCTTAGAGAGGAATTATAAACTTCAACTGATGACAAACAGTTGCCTGCTTGCATACCTTTCTATTGGTCTATTCTGTTCATATTAACTTCCAGCGTATTATTAGAACAAACTGCTTAATTCTCCCATCCTACATCTCTTTGATTCACACATTTTCTACTTTTTAGGACATTCTTCAATTAAAAATCCACTCATCAACACCTAGAAAAAGAAGAATTACTGTAAAAAAAAGATTGTGTTTTGAACAAATTTTATTTCTATTTATTAAAATTATATTAACTAGGTTAAAGTTAGCAGTCTTGTAGCCGCCAGACACTGGTTATCTGCAGTCAGACGTCAGTTTTTGCCATGGAACACTAAGCAGCTCATATGAAATTCACTCAGAAATAATATTCTTGTTTAAATACCTTTTATTATTTTCATTTATTAATAATTTGTGCATGTAATACCTAGCGATGTATTTGCAATATAATAGAGTAAAGCAGATTAGAAAACTTCTGCGAACTGAGAAATGTTTGATATTGTTATTATAAAGATCCGGTAAGTGTCAAAACCAGAATGAGGGCGATCTTGGATAGATATAGGGATTTTGGCATGGGTAAAAAAATCTCGTTATTACGAGAATCTTACTATAACCCGTAGTAGGGTAAGGTTTTCATTTAAGTGGGCGCTTCTCAAAGCTACCTAAAGATTAGCTGCCACATCGCTTACTTGGGAATGATTGCCCAATAAAGGCTTTCCGGTAAATATGCAATTACTCTTAGTGTCGGTCCACGGAAATACACTTTGGACCCACAGAAGCCTTGCCCAGGTTGTGATGGAACGGTACTGAAAGATGGTTATCATTTTTTATGAAGGCTGTTCCGCGTATCAAGATAACCAAACCCAATATTTGCCGAATCTAAACAGTATTAGCTCAAATTATTTCTACGAATTTTAGTCCGCTTATAACTGGATACTGCTTATGTATTACATGTGACTTTTATTTCTTTTGTATTATTAAATATCTAGTGACGTTTTATTTTATTTTATTTTTTACTGTGAGAAATGTAAATAGTCCAGTTTGAGTGCATTGTTTACTATTGGTTTATATAAATAATTTTAACTAATTAATTTTTCTAACTTGTAGAATGTTTAACTAGGCATTGTACTTTTTTTTCTTGTAATGGAGAAAAATCTTTTTTAAGACAAAGTCCAACGATATAAGTTATATTACAATGTGAGATTTCTACTCACTAAAAAATCACCTACCAATTTTTTTTTACCACCTCGCGCGATCGCTGTCAAG
>NW_027115673.1:545817-551938 GCF_000696795.3 Halyomorpha halys | reverse complement strand
ATGTCCGATTACGGATTGATAAGTATGCTGTGTGAGATAGCAACCTAATGTATTTAGGCAGCATAGATAAATAAAGTATTTCTCTCTCTCTAGCTCTATTTTTTTTTTGTTGATCAAAACTTGGATAATGGAAGAACAAATGTTCCACTGTTTCGTCCATGGAATCACAAATTGAGCACGATGGTCTGTCCTCCAGTTTGAAGCGGGGTAAGTAGACTTTGAAGCAGCCATGCCCTGTAAGCATTTGCGTGAGATAATATTACACTCCCCGTGTTTCGAAGACATCCACGTTGATACATCGGGAATCATGCTGTGCGAAAAGCTCGAACAACACGAAAAGCACTTCTTCAATTGATTTGCGGACAGATGACTGCACTTGGCTGGTTTACGCCCAGGTCGGTGCTGCGTACAAAGGTGTGGAACTGGCTACATTGGACAGAAGCTTCCACTGATTCTATCTGCGTAATCCAAACCAATTCATTGGTCACTTGCGCTGCTCTGGTGCTAACTTTGTTTGTGTTCATCAAACCGAAGTCTGGCGTCAATCTGCAACCCGAGATATCTAACAGATGGCTTGGATAAGATATCGAACTCCCTAAAAGTGAGACTGCTAATTTCCTACACTTTTCTATTGGCTATCAAATCTGCCTCGTATTTATGTTCAGCAAGCTGGAGCCCCACCACTGGAAGCCATTGTAGGGAGGTCGCCCCATAAACAAATAAGTATATAATAATAATAGTAAACAATGTCAATTGTACAATAAAATAAAATTACTAAAATAACACACTCAACTTCCCTAAAACTGTTGGGTATTACCGCTTTTCGGTTGTTTTCTCATTTTAGACAATAAATATTAGACTATTTCAGTTGGAGTGTTTGGGGAAAATGTCCCCCCTCACATTTGAGTAGAACTCAGGATGAGTGTGAAAATGCTGCCATCTGGTGGGAGAAGAGAGAAGTAGGCTAAGTACCCCTTGAGAGTGAAGAGGTAACACAGACAAGTGAACTCAGGGCAATGAGCAATAACTATTTTCTCAGGATGAGTGAATAGGTTAACCAACACCGCCAGAGAGGGAACGAAATCAGAACGAAGGAACAAAAGAACACCAGAAGAACAAGTCCTCACTATACATCAACAGCAAGTAATTGTAATCTATCTAAATTAAAGCTAACAGAATAACACAAATTGTAATAATTTTTTGCAAAAAATAATCTATTGTCATTAATCATCCAAAATAGAGGCATTTTATTTTGTTTATCATATTTATAATTTATGTATACAATCCACTTCATTATTTAAACCAGCCATACCAGCATAAAAATTAGTTTGGGCAATATTCCCCGACTTTTATTCCGGGGAATATCTAAATTAAACATGAATAAGGTAAGGAAAAAATAAGAATAATAACTAGAAAATTTGGTTTAATATCAGAATATTTAAAAAAAAAAAGCAAGAGTGGATGTATGTATAGTTTAATATTAAATTATTTGTATGTAAATGTATACATTTTTTTTTAGTAAAATACAATATGAAATTTATTGACTGTTCATTGTAAATATTTTTATTTTAGAACTTGACAGTTGGCAGAACATCCCAAAACATTGTTGGGACGACATAATGAATATAGATGAAAAAAAAAAAGGATATAAATTCCTGAAAAGAAAAAGCATAAAGTTTTAAAAAAATTAACCCTTTGGAATTTAGGTGTTTTAATTATTTTTATATTAATTTGTGTTTGATTTATTACTGTAAATTATTGCTGTCTTCTTTATTGTGTTTCTAACTCTAAGTTTTTATTCTTTTGATATTTTAGTTTATATAGCGTTTTAATGTTTTCAACTGCTTAATTTATTATTAATAAATAAAAAAAAAAGCTGTACCGATACAACCCATCTAGGTTCAGGGGTGCAGTACTTTGTAAGGAAGTGCTGTTACTAGACCAACGGTTGTGCAAGGAGGTGATTTGGTCGGAATCATACTCGAATGCCAGATTTTACCAAATTAAGGGTACCCATTTAATAAGGTTATGTGGGCCTCCCTACCCCACAGGACTGACCCAGGGCTACAGTAAAACAAAAATTATTTTCTGCTAAGGAAGATTCGAACCAGGGTTTTCGGAATTAGTTGCACAATACCTTACCATTGAGCTATCTCCTCCCACTTTAGGTTATTTCATTAGTGGTTTTTATTATTTACATATTTTTGTTAAATAAAAAAATAACGAACTTTAAAATAATTTTTGTTTAGTTTTCAGCCCCTATTCCTTTTTGTTTCATTATTCAGAACCTTTTATAAGCATGTAAGAATGTATTTTAGCTGTTGTATTGTATATTTTATCTTATAGATTATGCATATTTAGCTTACTGTCTTTTGTTGTTTTCGAATACTAATGATGTCTGCGGATCGAGTCATGTACCCTATGCAGTAACCGAAAAAAATATTTGCCTATAGGCTGTAGAATCAAAACGAAAGAAATTCGTTATATCTTGTATATATATATATATTTTTTTATTTTATTTTTTTTATTTACAGTCCTTTGTCTTGTAGTAAGATTACTTACGTAGTTATGGTTGTTTTGTTGCAGTTTTTAAGTTTAATAAATAAATAACTAGTTGGACTCAATTTTTAGTCTTCTAGTATTTATAGCATCGCCATGATAACATTGATTTCTGATGTTTCCCGATTGCATGAAGAATTCGATTAATTTTCTGTAATGGCAAAGGTGCCATGGAGGTCGTGACGCGCTTTATGAAATTCAATTTGTTGATTAGTATCCAGGATGATTGGAGTAATCAACATATTGTGATTTGGGTCAGCTTTTGAAAAGCGTCCGCATCAGTGCGGGCCCATATTCCAGGAACCTGCTGTGTTTGGCAAAGCGCGTGATGCAGAATAATTGACTATACTAATTAAACTGAATATCCACTGAATTAAAAGCAGACAATTTGCATATTTATTATTGGAAACAAAGAATCCGCTCGGCTAATAACGGAATAAAGTTTGCCATCATTTTAATAGCTTTCTCTATTCTACCTAATAGAGCTCTATCCTCTCTCATGCATTGATGAAAAAAAAATTGCATGCATCGTTGTTTAAATTGCTCTCTTGGACAAAGGCCACCAGAGGAAAAGTCCAACAACAGACTCTTGTAATTGACAATTGTAAATATAAATTGACAATCGAAGGAAGACGTACTTAATAATGAAAAATGTTCCGGATAACTGTCAAAAAAAGGCACTCAAACAGTACAAAACCAAATAAATAATAATCGGCACCAACTTTTCAGTGTTTCATCAGGGCTAAAAATAAGATTAAAAAAAAACTTACTAAAATTTGGAGCACTGGAAGATCGCTGATTGACCGTGTGCAATAATAAATGGAATATGGTTCGGGTGCGGTCAAATAAAACTCAAATAGTAATAACTATTTTAATCGAGCGAACGTTTCGTCAGGGATAAAAAAGATACAAACACTTAACATAAGTAAAAAAGTAAATGGAAAATTACAAGGTTATACAATGAAACGTAAAAATTGAATAAAAAAAAAAATTATAAACAATAAATGAAAAAGAAAATAGAAACAGATAAATAGAAGAGAGAGAGAGAAATGCTTTATTCATCCATGCTGCTCAAATACATCGGGGTGCTACATTATACAGCATACTAACCAATCCGTGATCGGACATATATAAATTACATATATTTACATGATATAATAAAAAAGAAAGAAAACAGTTTTTTTTCCACAGTTTTCTTTTACAATCAATTCCAGTCTACATACTAAATACAAATATTTCAATTTATGCCTTCTTTTTTTTCACTTTTCTTGTTCCTTCCATTTCACAATTTTTATTTCACCCGATCAACAAATTCACTCTCCCGAATTCACCCTCTCAGATCCTCACCAGTGACCCGTTGAACAAATTCACTATTTGACAGCAATGTGAGATCAAACCAGAGATATAATAGTCACAGCTGTAGATCAGTTTACAGAAAAACTAATAAATACATTTTATCAAAACAAAACTAATAGATAGATTTAAAAGAAATACTTGAATTAATAAATAAGTTTTAAAAAAATAAAAGAGAGTACAAACTAAGAGATGAAAAAAGGTGATAAGAATAAAATCGAGAATAAAGGAAGAAAATGAACGAGTCAGAATTCATACCTCTGTTGACAGAAGTTAAAGTCAGAGAGAACCGTTTAAAAGTTGCAGTAATATCAAATAAAATAATAGATAGAAGATATGTAAAAAGAAATATAGCAGACGCTAAAAGAAGGAAAGAAATAAGATAATGGTATAATGAAGGTCAGGAAAAAAAAACTTAACAAATGTTAGTATTCCGATTTCGTAATTTTCGTTTCTTTTCGACCTTCATTTATCCCCTTGATATATTTACTCTTTTCTATCCGTATTTTGGTTTCTACTATATATATTTTTTTTACTTTCCACGTATCCATTACTTTTTGGGGCTTCATCAGAGATAAAAAATACTAGTATAAGATGACTTGATATATGATGTAAACTATGGGTGAAAGAAATATTTGAAAATTATAATAAAAAAAAATACAAATAAGATAAACAGATTTGACTATAAATAAAATGCAGCAATGAATATCTGCCATAAAAATCACTAGTTGAATAATATGAAAAAAAATAATTGATACAAGAAACGTAAAAATAAATACATCAGACACTGAAAAAATGAAAGAAATCAGGAATTAAAGTGTAATTAAAAACTAAAGTTAATGAAGCAATGGTAAAACGAGAGTCGGAAAAAAGGAAAAGTAGATGAAAGGCCTGAATCCCGTTAGTTAATTTTCTTTTCTATTCAACCAGTATTTAGCCCCTCGATATATTTACTCTTATCTTATTTCCTTATTTCTATTTTTTTTTTTTTTTTTAATTTCTACTATATTTGGTTTTACTTTCCTTTTATCCATTACTTTTCAGGGCTTCATCAGGGAAAAAAGTACTAAAAATATTGTAAACAGAGAAGGAGGATGAGATGATATGAAATATGATGTAAAATATGGCAGAATGTATGAAATATATGAAAATTATAAAAAGATTAGGAGAGTTAATTAAAAGGAAATACAAATAAGATAAACAGATTTGGCTATAAATAAAAATATAGCCATGAATATCTGCTATAAAATTCACTAGTCGAATAATATTAAAAAAATAATTGATTCAAGAAACGTAAAAAAAATGTAACAGACACTGAAAAAATGAAAGTAATTAGGAACTAAAGTAATTGTTAATGCAGCAATGGTAAAACGAAAGTAAGAAAAAAAGGAAAAGTTGATTTGTTAATTTTTCTTTCTCTTCAACCATTATTGAGAAAGATATTTACTCTTATCTCATTTCCTTATTTCTATTCGTTTTTTAATTTCTACTATATTTTGTTTTCTCCATTACTTTTCAGTGCTTTATCGGGGCTAAAATTAAGATAAAAAATACTAAAAATATTCTAAACAGCGTAGGAATATAAGATGATATAAAGTGTAATAAATTAATAACATATGGGTATATGGTCTGGGATTTGGCAGCAACTTTTCCAATAAAATGACCGAACGTAAGTGCCACTTTATATAAACAATTTTCACATTTTTTGTTTCAATTTTTTCGAGAAGAGCTCTAACGTTTTTGATTAAAATATATATTATCATTGTCAAATTAAATGATATTTAATATCAGCCTGGTATTATTTTTATCGAAAAAGTCTTAATTACAAAGTACCATTAATTTTATTCGTTAGAAATAATTAACCATTTTTCATTTTGATTAAAAGTGAAAAATGGATAAATATAAACTTTGAAAGGATTTGATAATTACCTTAAGGAAATTGAGGGAGAAGTATTTTTTTCAATTTGAAGCACATTTCCTGCTGTAATATAGGCGTATTATATATCGTAAGATTTAAAAAAAAAATGTAATATTTAACACATATTTACATAGAAGGTAATGGAGAATGACAAACGCAAAAATAAAATATCTTTATACATATTTAAAATAGCTTTAACATGAGATTGACTCTAAACAAGTGAGCGGATACGCAGTTATTTTTTCCCTTTCACCAGTCTGATAACGGCAGTCATATTATCATTTAACCTAT
>NW_027115673.1:544395-545308 GCF_000696795.3 Halyomorpha halys | reverse complement strand
ATTTGCTAAAATATGAGGCCTAATAGAGCTATTTACGTCCAATAAATCTCGAGATACAGTTTTTTAAAAGCAACATTTCATAACAAAATTACGAAAAATTAGTAGTCAGTGAATTTATCCAAAATAAGCTTTATGTCTGAGGAACCATAAGACGTGCAGATGTCCATTAGTACTTATATTTAAGGTAGTTTAATGTACTATAAAAGAGTTCTAGTTGTTCAGACAAAATTTCATATGCAAAATTCATATAATATGCAAACATCATAAAAAATATTACCCCTATTTACGTTCAATAGTTCTCGATATAGCTTTTTAAAAAGTAACATTTCATAAAAATGTTGTATGGAACGTACTGAAATATCAGTAGTTATTTAATTTATTTTGAAAAATCTATATCTGAGGAACTATGTGGCGTACAGATGTCTATTAGCACTCAAATTAAAGCTAGTTTAATGAGCTATAATGTAATAAGTAACGTAACGTTTACTTTCGTAGGACTAGTAACTTTCATGAAATTTGCTAAAATAAATTGATTTATAGTTGTTCGGACAAATTTTCATTTGACAAATTTATATTCATATGTGAATATCATAAAAAGTACCCCTACGAAGACAAGTGCCATAGACTACTTTATAGTAAGTCAAACTAGCTTTATTTTGAGTGCAGGCAGGCATATATACGTCAAAGGATTAGTAAAACTTATTTTTTCATAAGTAAAACATAATTCTGAACTTCTAGAAATCAACATTTCTATGAAGAATATTTATTTATTTTGAGAGTTTTAAGAGAATTTATTTTGAAAATATTGCGAAAAAAAACAACTCCTATGAAGATTAACGTCATAAACAAGATTCTATCACATTGAAATAGCTTTAATTTGAGTACTAATTAACATCTGTACATCTCATGGTTC
>NW_027115673.1:536779-543778 GCF_000696795.3 Halyomorpha halys | reverse complement strand
CATTTTATATTCCTTCTTTGCAGACACATCATCTTTGACTTATAATTATACATAGTTTTCATTACAGTAAAGAAACATTGGGGTGGAATAACTGACTTTTTTCTCTTCTTGGGCTCTTCAACAATTCGTAAAAATATAATAACATCCCCTCTCAGTTTTTAAAAAATATATTACTTGATATTGCAAAGAAAAAAAAAAAACATTGTCTGAAATATCATGTTCCACTCATGAAACTATGGTCTAGTGTTGTAAGTGAAACTGGAGAACAAAAGCTTATTTTCTCTGAAACATTCCGTCGGGCTGAGAGGGGAAGGTGTGTGGCGTTCCTAAACGTGTGACCCCAACGAGATTCCCAAACCCAATTTTCCTTCTTTCAGAATGTCCTTAGAGAATGGAAAAGTGAGTTAGTAAGAGGACTAAAACTGAATCTTACACATATCCTTGGTAATCCCTAATCGTATGAGGAGGATCCTTACCCAGGCCCAAGGTGTCCTCTAATCCAGGATCCGGCCTTATCTCCGAATCCGTCGATATTTGCATAATCTACCTAAGGCGCGGCCTCCGGGTATCTAGTACCGGTACTTGCTCCGCAACTTCAATGCCTCCTGTAGTCAAACTGCTTGGATATTCCTGCGGGATAACGAGACAAATATTTGTCAAAAAATACAGATGATAATTCTTAGGAATTCAAGGATGGAAATTTTCCTTTTATGTATTTTTTCTAAAATATAAATGAGAATTACCTTTTGGAAGAAAAGATTGAAAAATAAAAACAAAGCCTTCGAAAATATGATTCACTAAACTTTTTATAATCATATTAAATTGTTTTAAAATATATAAGAGTTATTTATTGCTTTAAAGTAATAAATTCCTTTGAAAATATTTAATTTGGCTAGCAAATGAGGAAAGTACTTTATGAGGAATGAAATTCATTATAAACCAGTTCTTTGTTTATTTAGTGGCAATCATTTTTAATTAATAAATATCAATTACAGTGACTGAGGGGAAACCATTTGGACTACATTACAAACACAATGTTTTTTAATAAAAAGAAGATGATCCCGGTGCGGTAAAAGAAAACTCAAATAGTGGTTAAAGTATATTGAGCCAACGTTTCGCACCACGTTGCAAGACTTCCTCAGGGCTAAAAAATATATAAAAACTTAAAAAGATGTACTGTAAAACGTAAGAAAAAATAAGAATACGTTTTAGACAATAATTGAAAACAGAAAAAAATAACATATAAAAAAGAAAAAATATAAAATACAGTACAAACGAAAATATGGAAAAATGGGGATAACAATAAAATCAAGAATAAAGGAAGATAGTGAACAAGATTGGAAACGTAGCTGATGGATTAGAAGTGGGAGAATGAACAGTTAATTAATAGAATAGAATAAGTAGTTCAATTATTTTGAGAAATCTATATCTCAGGAACTATCAGAAACAGTGTATGCACTCAAATTAAAGCTAGTTAAATTTACTATAAAATAGGTTATTATGTTTTTCTTTCTAGGAGTTATGTAATTTGACAAAATAAACTCACAAAGTGTTAATTTATAGTTATTCATATAAAATGTTGGATTTTTGAACAAATATATTGATATACGAACCTAGACCCATAAGACGCACATATATCTGCCAACATTCATAATAAAGGCAATTTAACTTACTATAAAGTAGTTTATGACACTAATCATTTCATAAGATAAGTACTTTATGAGAAAGAAATTCTTTAGAAACTAATTTATTTCAGTTGTTTGTTTAATTCGTGGCTATCATTTTTAGTTAATAAATATCAATTACAGTGACTGAGGGAAAACCATTTGGTGAAAACCATTTGGTGAAAACCACCAACACACACAATGTTTTCTAATAAAAGGAAGACTCAAAGAAAACTCAAATACTTATTAAACTATTTATATTGAGCCAAAGTTTCGCCCCACCTTGCAGGACTTCATCAGGGCTATAAAAGATACAAACACTTAAATTATGTAAAGATAAATGACAAAGTAAATGAAAAATTAAAAAGATGAACAGTAAAACTTATAAATTAAATAATAATAGATTTGAGACAATAATTTAAAACGGAAAAAATAACATATAAAATACAGTACAAACTAAAAGATGGAAAAAGGGGGATAACCATCAAATCAAGAATAAAGGAAGACAGTGAACAAGATTGGAAACATACCTGACGCATTGGAAGTCAGTGAGAGTGAATTGTTTATAGGATATTATGGGTAGTGGGAATTAACTGCTAAAATGCTTGACTATTGAAACTAATTTATAGGAAACAGCATTAGAATATTCTTCTGGATATTCTAACATTCTTATTTTAGTACAAGAACCCATAAGAAGAAAAAAAGGCACTCATTTCACCCCAAGTTTTGATTACTTAATTGAAAACTATGTACAATTACTAGTCAAAATTGATGAGTCTGCCAAGTATAGGTAGGGGGAATATAAAGTAGCGGCTGTTTCAAAACGTTTTTTATTCGTAGCTCTATATCTTTACAACTACCAACAATAAAAAATCTAAGAGAACATCATTTAAAGTAGACTAAATTTGATAAAATGTAAGCCCTAATAGAGCTATTTTCGTTCAATAGTTCTCGAGATATAGTTTTTTAAAAAGCAATATTTCATAAAAATGTTGTATGGATCGTACTGAAATTTCAGTAGTTAATTTATTTTTAGAAAACTATATCTCAAGAACTATGTAACGTACAGATGTCTATCAGGACTTAATTTAAAGCTAGTTTAATGGACTATAAAGTAGTTTATAACATTTATTTTCGTACGAGTAGTAGTTTTCATGAAATTTGCTAAAATAAATTGATTTATAGATGTTCGGATAAATTTTCATTTCCCAAATTTATATTTATATGCGAATATCATAATAACTGCTACCCCTACGAAGATAAGTGTCATAAACTACTTTATTTTTATTTAAATTTCCTCTATTTTGAGTGTTAGCAGACATATGTCCGTCTTATGGATCTAGAGATATATTTTTTTAAAAATCCAACATTTTATACGAACAACTAGAAATTAACATTTTGTGAGTTTATTTTCTATTACTACTCCTACAAAGATAAAGATAATTAACTATTTTGTAGTAAATCTATCTAGCTTTAATTTGAGCGCTGGCAGACATCTGTACGTTAAATAGTTTCTGAAATGAAGTTTTTCATATATCGAACTTGTTGTCCGAACATCTATAAATCAATTTATTTTATCAAATATCGTGAAAACTACTATCCCTACGAAGGTAAAGGTTATAAACTACTTTATAGTCCATTAAACTAGCTTTAATTTAATTGCAAATAGACATTGTACGTGACATAGTTCCTGAGATATAGATTTGTCAAAATAAATTAACTAACTACTGTTATTTCAATACATTTTTATGAAATGTTGCTTTTTAAAAGACTATACATCGAGAACTATTGCAAATTTACTCTTATTTAAATAATGTTCTTTTAGATGTTCTAGTGTTGTTGGTAGTTTATAAGATACAGAGCCCCGAATGAAATATTAATGTTTTGAAACAGTCGTCATTTTTTATTCCCCCTACTTATTCTTGGCAGACTCATCAGTTTTTACAAGTAATTATACATAGTTTTCATGTGTTTTCCGCAGTCCTACCAGAACACAGGATTGTCGGTTAACTCTATTCGGTCACCGTCTCACCTTTCCAAAAAGTATCGAAACGACACCTAAGAAGCCCTTGTTATCCAGAACGATCTGAAAGTGTTCAACCCTGAAGTACACACCTATTCTTTTTCGCACTCCACCACGTACTACTCCCATATTCCCACTTCTGTCTTCCCTCCACTGTTCCCAAACTACGCAATAACCCCTATCTATCTACGCATATTTTCGCCAGTGGTTTATATCAAAATAATGAAACCATAACAATCCCCTTCGCTTTGTCAATATTAAGTTCAACGATCAACTTAGCTCATTAATAATCCAGTAGCTAGGATTGAGGCAACTACGTGTGATAGTTAGCTCATCCGCAAGAACAGTTACGATAGTTTTATGGTATCTTGCTCTAACAATATTGTTGACAATACTGCTCCTTGTGGAACTCCAAATAAGAGATAATTGTTTTAAATACTCTTCACTAACTTGCACAACTATAAAACTTGCACTGAGAAATGGTTTTCAAATCGAATAGAGCTGCTCAGGATATTCAAA
Organism: Halyomorpha halys; assembly: GCF_000696795.3. Classification (NCBI taxonomy): domain Eukaryota; kingdom Metazoa; phylum Arthropoda; class Insecta; order Hemiptera; family Pentatomidae; genus Halyomorpha; species Halyomorpha halys. Next base: position 539,572 of record NW_027115673.1, on the reverse strand, counting down.
ATCAATCAAAGGCCTTTGAGCAGTCTATTGATGCCATTGCATGGCGTTTTACCGATTGTGATTGCGATTTACCTCGTTCTGGAGTCTCATTAAGGGGTGGATGGATTGAGGATAAATGTTCTTGAAAACCAGCCTGTTCTTATGGTATGACTTCACTTTGCAAACAGAAATATTTTACGTAATAGAAATGAAATCCACGCAAAGAGAGAGTGAGTAGACCTAAACTGAGACGGGGAGATGGAGTGAATAGTGATGCTCAGACCTCTTAGGTTTCCAAGAGAGCGGCAGCACTAAACAGAGAACATTAGTTCTCAAAACTACAGACGGTTTTGAGGAGAAAAATAGAAGAAGAATTCATTTCGCCCCATTTTTTTTTTTTATTACTTTAATGAAAACGATATATTGATGACTCCGCTAACCTTAGAGGAAACGAAACATGGCAGATGATTTATAATATAAATGGACCCTTATATAACTTATCTAAATATTTTATCAGATATAACAGAGAACATCAATTATACAGTAAATTTTAAAACAGATACAAGGGAATTTGTAAAAAGGAATTATGATGTTAATGAATATTCCTTATGTTATAGACCTAACAATAAAATTAAGAATTATTATAGCAATTTGAAGGACAAAATTTAAATAAAAAGTCAATCGGGATTGATATATAAAATTCCGTGTTTAAATTGTCCAGCTATCTATATAGGTGAAACAAATCAATTGTTGGGGGATAGAATAAATCAACACAGAAATGATACAACAAATAAGGAAAAGGATCCTAATATAACAGCACTAATGCTGCATGCAGCTAAAAATCCAACACATTTTTGATAACACAATAATTTTACATAAATAAAACTTTATGTTAAAAAAAAAATACTTCAGTCAATTTATATATCAGAGAACATCAATTATACAGTAAATTTTAAAACTGATACAAATAATTTAAACCAACATTATGCAGATATTTTAAGTAAAATAAATTTATGAAATATATAGGAAAAATTTTTGTTACTATTTACAATTAATTTTAATATGAATTTAATAATAGGAATAAATAAAAATTGAGACAAAGAAACAATTTGAATTAAAATAATAATAAGTCTGACCTGAGTTTGTGGAAGGTTATAAAAATTCTGTTTATCTAATTGTGAATAGTGTAGTTTTAATCTAAAATTAAAGTTTTAAAAATTAATGAGGTTCAAAAAAATAGGTAACTAGACATAAGCTTAGGTAAGCTTATTAATAATTAATTTTATTTTCTGTTAATGGACTTTTTCATGAGGTGATTTTGATTTGAATTTTATGACCTGGGCAAAATAGCCTGTAAAACGTTTTTTAAATGTTGATGTGAGGTGTGAATTTATATTTAAGGTATGGTATATTATTAATAATTATGCTGTTTTTTAAATTGTTCCAAATGAATATATAATAAGTTGTTAAGTGTTTAGGTTGTCCTTGAGAATGGCCGATTTGGCCAAAACGTTGGACTATTGATGTAATAAAGAATGTTGAGATTTAACAAGGATACCATTTGATTTATTTAATAGATAAATACCAGTCTCAAGAACTGGAATAAATTATATAAAATGGCTTTTTATGCTCAATAGTTCCCAGATACAGTTTTTCATGCAATATCATGGAAACTACTACTCTACGAACGATATACAGATGTCTATATGCTCTAAAATGGTGCTGTAAAAGAAGGCATACTTTTGGAAAGTATAGTTATTTTTAAAATGGTGATTCTTGGCTGATATAAATATTCTTTCAATAATAATTATATTATTTTATAATTTTCACAGTTAACATAACGCTCATTTCATGCACTGTTTATTTCTCATAATAAATATAATGGTTAATGGATAGTATTTTTTTTTAAACCATTGTATCGCGATATCAAAGAATATCTCTACTACACACGAAAACACAACTTAACTACTTATCAAAGGTGTTGGTACTGTAGCCAAGAAGGAAATATTTTCTAAGAAAACCGTCTGTAAGCTATTAGAACGTGGATTAATTAGTTCTTGGAATATAATCTTCTCCTTACAGTGAAGGAAATTCAATTTTGTTAAAATCAATTTCCGCGCTTCGCTTTCAATGAAGAAAGATGAAGATATGCTTTAATAACACAAAGTTCTATTCACTCCTCGATAAATTATGGCGTCACATGTCAATAAAAATCGATTACTTGCTTGTAAGAAGTAATGGTGTGATTTGAGTAGAGAAAGGTCTAGTAGAGATAAGGTCTGATCCAAAACTAATTCAGACTGTCCGAAAATCCTCTACAGTCCGGTGACTTCGTGAATCTTTTTCTAAATATTCCCTGCCACTGATCAACGTCATAACCTAATTCTTCTAGATCTGACATCCACATGTTCATGTCTTAAACCATATTGTACGGGAACCTAATGTATAAAATCCACTTCGTAGAACATAAATCTGGAAGTAATTTTTAAAATAAGTTAGTTCATTTAACATGGAAACATATTTCTGTCCGTTCTAAAACTCTTACTTAGTTACTTAGATAATTAATTTAATAAAGTAACAGATTTGTTAACCTGTAACCTGTAAACCAAAACGGTGTACCCTGGCAAAAATATAATGGTATAAGAAATTTAACAACATTAAATTCTAAAAAAGAATTATAAGTAGAAAAAACAATTACATTAAAGTGCTATATAATATCAAAAGTTACAAAAACGTTCGTGCCAGTCTTGAAACAGTTACTAAGTTTGATAAAATAAGGAATTACAAATTTCAGATGCTTTTTTTTTTCTACCT
>NW_027115673.1:515773-536163 GCF_000696795.3 Halyomorpha halys | reverse complement strand
AATGGCCAGAGTTTTTCCAGTATTAATCTTAAATCGTTGTTTACTACCCATACATTAATGCAGTTTATCTTTTATCTTTTGGATGGCTTCAAGCATATCGGAGGGATGGTAAGATATGCAAATTTGAAGATCGTCAGAGTATCAGTGGTATTGTGAGTAGTGAATGGAATCAAGGAGTACCTTAGAGCATAAATTCTGAAACCTCTCTGCATGGTTCATTTTATTTTCTGTTATATCTATAACACCGAAATTGTCGCTGTTTCTGCTGCTTTCAATGAAACAAATATTTGCAGGTCTCCCTCAAGGTTTTATCCAGATCCCACTTCTGTACCTCATACAACCACAGACTAAGTGCGACGCATACCGACGACACTGCTATCAATTTGAGAAACACAGACCTATTACATGCTACACTAACACTACAACATAGTCTAAACAAAATACAGATCTGGTGCATACGATGGACAATTAAGATTAACCAGGACAAGTTTACACATTTACTCTACGACACAAAACATGCCCTTCAGTTTACATTGACAATCACCCTATACCACAAACAAACACAGTAATTTATTTAGGACTTACCTATGACAGAAGGTTGACATGGGACCCACACATCAAGACAAAACGTAAAACGCTAAATTTCCAACTGAGACAATTATATTCTATACTACACAGACGTTCTAAATTATCGCTCAGACAGAAACTTAAAGTATACAATTACTTACTAAAACCCATATGGACTTACAAACGGTTTCACACCACGCTAACCTGGACATTACAATAAATTTGTACGACAGATGGTAACACATGACATTCCTGACGTAACTCGGCGTAAGCTGAAGAGGAGTTGGATGAGCGATCTCCTAGTGTAATCAAATAATGTACTTATCGTCAGGAGGATGCACCACTGAGTGCTGTCTCCCTCATGCCCTCATACCCATGCCTGAATAGTACAGCTCATTTGCTTATTGTAAACTAGATTTTCAAGATTTCAAATTTCAGCTCTTTTTCAAGAATCGTATCTTCAGCAGGGGAGTGTACTGATTTGTATCAGGCGGTGACAACTTCAACGAGTAATTTGCAAAAAAAGATCAAAAGGCCCTAGGTCAAAGGTCTAGTTTCTTCTCTTTCTATACATCAATACCAATCCATGAATAAACAGGATAATGAAAAATCAAAGATCGCTACATCGATAACATTTCACATTAAAACCATCAACAGCACACCCCTCAAATATGTTATTGAAATGATTAATTCTGAGCAAAATCTACTTTAAAATATACCGTTTGTTCTGATGCAATATCAACAGTCTGTTGTACATTCCATAAACTTCTCGGTATTAATCGTAAACTTCATGCTGTGATGTTATTATTCTAACGGCTTTACCTAACTTCCATAAGCTCTTGAAGTAGAAACACAAATTTCCTTCAGAAAAGGTATAATCTTCTGAAACACACAGGCGAAAAACAAGATGTTTTCTTTAAATAATTAAATAAATAAAAATATCCTGTTTTCTTCTATCACTGACCTTTTCTTTGCACTGTCAACTCCAGATTATCCGCCCAATTGATTGGCATTATTAACGTGGATGACAGGAATTGGCAGTAAAAAAAATAGTTGAGATCTAATATAGTCCAGAACCAAATACGTTATTTCATACCAAATATATAACTAAATAAACAAAAGAATTACAATTTTTGAAATTAAATGGTCACGTAATTTTTTGTTATTAAACAATATTTTATGTGATAAAAGACGTTAAATAGATTAAAATTAAATTTCAAAGTAGAATAAATCATCGATAAATCATAACTTGCTTCTTTGGTGTAAAGTTCAGTGAGTGTCATCATACCAGAAATGGAATATGAAAATATCAAGATTTTGTTTTTTAAAGGGATATAATATAATAGAGGAGACCTAAGTACGTTTTCTGATGTTTCGCAATTTTTGTCATATTTTAAATTATTTTGAGGTAAATATATCATTGTATTCTCTAGGCCTTTCATCTAAAAACCCACACAATTAAAAAAAAAATAGTTTTTGAGAATGCAGGGCAATTATTCTCGTAAAAATTAATCTTCAGACGCCAATTTTTCAAATATAATTTATATAGTAAAATACGGATAGTAAATTTTGTTTGTTACTTAATACACATTTTGAATATTGAAATAAAAAGGTATGACAATGGTGTACAGATAAACTAACTGGATACAGAAAAAAAGGCGTAGTATTTTTTCATACAAATTTTACAAATATATCTGATTTTAATGAAATTAATCCTCTTCCCCTGATCCAAAATGATCGCAAGCAATAATATTAGACAACTTTGGTAGATTCCTCCATTTATAGAAATTTGTGCATAGATCTCAGATTTCTTTTGTCTTCGATTTTGTTTGATGTTAAAGCAATCAATCACTTTCATTTAAGATTTTATTTAAAATCTTCTAGCTTATTATGTTTTAATGCCCTTTCTATAAGAAACCTTTATGAATAGACCAATTTATTATTTCAATTCAAATAAAAATAGTAGTTAAGAGCAACAACTACAGTTCAATACCATGATTTTTAATAGTTACGTAGGAGATTTCTCTTTTAATTCACGATTTTGCTTTTCTAAACATTTTTTTTAAAATTTCTAAATACGTCCAGAGCAGAATACTATTGCGCATCTTTAAAGCCAAGTTGATTTAGAGAAATGAACTTTTATTTGTGAATTGTGATGGGGTTAGAAAAGTACTCTTAGAAGTTTTAATCTCTCCTCTCCTCCCCTTACTACTAATTTCACGATTTTATGTGTTTGACGTACATCTACATTCTTGGTGAGATATCTGCTATTCATGTTTAACTTTTGTTTTTTTAAAAAATTAGTTTCCTTTTTTTTTTTACTTAATTCTTAATTAATTCTTTTTAAAATTAGCGGCTTAGATTTAATTTACAGACATACAATTAGAGACAAAATACATCAACCTGTCACTAGCTTCCATTTATTGGTACCTAAATATAATATTACACAACAAATGTTCATTGATTCATTCAAATTACTTGGTAGAACATTTCTAACAGAAGGTGATTATAATGCGAAGCACACCCACTGGGGTTCACTCAACAGAAACAGACCTCGGTTCAGACCATTTACAAGTAAACCTGATGATATGTGCTGAGACATTCCTATCCGAAATACAATACAATAAATTTATACAACAAATGGCAACAAATGACATCCCTGACGTAGCTCGGCGTAGGCAGAAGAGGAGTTGGATGAGGGACCTCGTTGTCTGATCAAATAATTCATTTGAAGATCAGAAGGATACACCACTGGGTGCTGCCTCCCACATGCCAACCCATGCCATACCTGAATAGTACAGTTCATTTCAGATTGTAATAGATTTACATGTGGAAATAAAAATTGTGAAATATATACATTAACTGAAGATAAAACCAAAACAAAGGAGAAAGAGGAAAAATAATATAAATCATAATAATGGTGCTCGCTTTAAAAAAAAATAATTAAAAGTAATAACAATAATAAAGACACATATAAATAAAAGAAAATACTACTATGATTTGTATAAATAAAAATGTGAATATGTATCAAAAATATAATAAAATAAAACTGATAATATACAAGATTAAGAAAATTAAATTTATGTAGCAATAAAATACATTAATATGTAATTGGTCCAGTAGATCAATAATTTAATAAAATAAATATACATTCATTCACACCTCACCTATCTATATATTGTGGAGTTAATTTATAGGAAGTTATAGAAATTTTACACTTCTAACTCCCAATTTTATTTTTTTTATATATATGCGTATATTGCAAGCGATGTATGTGTTTTAGTCTTAAGGACTTTGTGGGTGTTGAATCGTTCACCAGGATAGGAAGCGAAAGGCGAGAGCGGGCGGCAATGCATCACCAAGTTGGGCAAGAGGAAATTAAGCCTCGGGAGTGGCAGACCATGAATATAAGAAGTGGAAGGGCCAAGTTAGATTGCAGAATAGACGTGACTTGACATCTTACTTTCTTAGTCCAAGGGTTAGCTTTGTTGTCCACCATAGTGAAGTAACTTTCAACGACTTTTGTATATCTTTATATGTAAATATATTCAGTTTAACTGGTATCTTATGTAAAAATAAATTTGAATTCCTTAGCAACAGTTATGCAATATTATAATTTTAATATAAAATAAAAAAATCGGGTGTGGTTTGCGTATCACACAACTTTCATCTACCATTCTTTACACATCCTCGATCTTTGGATGATTTTTGAAAAAAAAATCTATAGAGCAGAAAAGGTGAATATTATAAACCTTTTTTTGTGTATTAATATTGCTATAAAATTCATATTTCAGGGTTCCTTGAGGTTGGGATATAAATTTTGTTCCTGCGAAGAATACAAGATTTTAACAAAAGATAGCGAAATCGTAAAGAAATAAGAAAAGGCCGGACGGCCTCACCTTTTTCCGTTTAAATCTGATGTTTCTATTTTTTCCTTTTTTCTCTTTCCGTTATTCATTTTTTTAAATATTTTATATTTATCCATTGTTAATTATTGCTAATAATTATTTATGTTTATTTTTTATTAAATAAATAAAACTAGAGTTACTTTAGAGACCGGGTTTTAAACGATTCATCATTAAAGCTCTCCCAAACAATTTCAATAAAGATATGACCTGGCTGATACTAAGGAATATTTTATTGTTCATTGACATGCCAAGTTTAATCAAAATCGTTGACACGTTTACTAAAAAATAAAAAAAAAATATGAAAAATCGATTCTATACATCAAAATCGATACATATTTTATATGTAAAAAAAAATTTATAATAGATAAAAGAATTTATACTTGGAAATATAAAAAATGTATAGTTCTTTAACTTGAGCTTATTATTATTTCTTTTATATATTAAAAAAAAAGAAAACAACAACAACGTTTTTTTGACATATTTTCCTCTAGGTATTGTTGGGGTGAGGGGTGTTTCTTGAATGAAAAACCGACCTCTTCTCCGGAGTAAAATGTTAGCTGGTTCGAGTTAAAATAAAACGGAGGACCTGAAATAAATATCACACACACACAAAAATAAAATAGTGAAGAAAATAAAATAATAAAAAAATAACCTTCCAAGTAATACACACACTAATGATAACAAAATATAAAGAAATTAAAATAAAATAATTGTCATAAATAAAATTAAATTAACTTTCTTAAAAAGAATTAAATGAATTAAAATATTTACATCAGTATAATAATTAAACTTATTTTTGGTTATAATAAAAAAATGATTGAACCTTTTAGTGATTCGAGAAAAGGAGAATTTGAGGAAAAAATAAAAAAAACAATAGTCTCTTACAGTAAATGGCAGAGGGTTTCGATATGCGCATATCAACTAATAATAATAAGAGTGGAGAGTCGGTGAGTCAGAATGACTGCCGACGAGTTGGTGAGGAAAAGCGCCAGGTAACCCGACAACTGCAAACAGATGTTAAATGGTAGTGCGTCGCTGGGTGAAAATGACATCCGGGAAGTCGGGGAAAGAGTCCAAAAAACAAGCCAGCTCCAACACAAACTTGGCTCAACTATGATGTTGGAACGTCTGTGAATTAGTGACTCAGTGCGGCTGGTCGGTGAGACTGCTGCCTCACATGAAAACCGTGCCAATGCCTCCTAAGTAGCTCGCTCCAGTGCCTCCTAAATACACTACACACTGCCTTATCCACGGTTATAAAGGCCATAGCCAATGCTGCCTTCAATATTGTTGTACACATGCTACACCTCAACAATGTATTTATACACACGCACCAATAAATCTCCTTATATTCCTTATTTTTATGCATCAAATTCAAAATATAAAATTAGTGATAGTTGAAAAAAATAAAATTATAACTAACAAAATTGAAAAATCACTTGGAAAGTAGATAAAAAAAATTAACCTAAAAAGAAACCAAACTTTTGGGCTTTAACACGTATATTTATTTTACTGTTCTGTCGCTTCTTACAATGTTTGCATCTTGTTTCATTCATTTAGCCCTGACGAAGCCTTGCAAAGTGGTGCGAAACGTTTGTTTACAATAAATAGTTTTTCTACTATTTTGGTACCTTTATTGACCCCCACTCGGACTATTTTTCTACAATCTACTTTTTACTATCTTCTTTCAAGATTTTTTAAAAGTTTTTTCTTTCAGTTTATGAGGGAACTACGGAGTAAAATTGTTACATGTAAATGAAATCTATAATATGACGTGTTACTGTTTTTTTAAAATTTTTAAATGCTTTCTAACCTTGAAGTTAACAAATCCAGAAACTACTATTAGCTAGCCCCTGAAAAATAGTTAAATACTAAACTGGATTGACGGTTTGACGCTGCGGGCTTACCGTTTAATGCAGAGACGGCACCGCTTTCTTCATCTTGTAATAAATAAATTCAATAAAATTAAAAAAAGAATAACAATAATTTTTTTAAAGAGATAATAATTATGTACATTAAGAACTAAATAAATCATGTAAAGATTTTTAAATGACCAATGCCTTAAAAACAAACATTTATTCTCAAATCTAAATAAAGCTCTCAATAAATCGTGAAAATTATTTTTGTATTAAACATTAATTTTCTTTTTTATTTCCAATTGCTATATATTCATGGAATTAAATACATGCCCCTTATTAAATTGCCTTGTCGTATTTACGCACATTTCCATAATCCTATAAGATTGCTATGCATGAGAAATGCGATTTTCAAACAATTATTTGCAGTAGGATATGCAACGTTGCGTTTTTACTTTAAAGATAGCCTTTTAAATTACTGGAGAAATCGATGAGAGAACAATTCCGCTCCGTAGACAACTTTGCCTAAGAGAGAACACTTGAAGGTTGCTAACAGTCGCAGGCTTTAGTGCGTTGGTGGAAAAAATTAACGAGTCCTATAATTATTTTAGTGAATGGGCCATCTTAAGGGCTTGCTCACCGAAGTTGTGTCGATTTTTTTTTTTGAATGGGGGTAAGCCTTTTCTATGAGAATTATTTTTAGACCTGCGGATGTGGAAGGAAGTAATGAGAGAAGTTCTGTATTTTCCTGTTAACTTAATTGATGTTAAACTTTTTCAAAAGTATTTTTCGTTTTAAAGTTTGACTCTTCAACCTAATTCTTTTATTTAAAACTTATAAAGAAATATGATAGGTAATTCTTCCTGCTGTCATTAAATCTTTCAGAACATTTTAATACTTTAGCATGTTCTTGCAAACTTTTTTCTTCTTATTTTCGTTTTTTATTCGATTAAAAAAATTAAGATTGAATTTATAATATAATTTATAAATATATATGAGATGAAGTTGATTAGAGGTGCGGTCAGTGGAGAACACAAATAAATAAAAACTTATTTGTTAGTACCAACCTTTCCGCCAGAGTTTTATGCCTTCGTCAGGGCTAAGAACAAAAAGCAAGATAACAACCATAATGGATAAGAGCGATTACAGCCTGATTAGAAAATAATACAACTAACATTAAAGATACAAAATGTTGTTGAAAGATAGGTATAGTCTAAGGATTATAAGAAGGTAAAGGCTGTACGATAAAAGTAATAATAACATTCGTATGCAAATTTGTTATTAAATATACGTACAAACCGAAAATTATTTTAAATAAGATGTTGAAAAATATGGGAAATAAAACATATATGTAGGTAATTAAATATGCAAGTGAAATAACAGGATTAAAGAAATAAAATATTAAGTTATATAAACCTAAAGAAATATGAATATTTTAATTCAATAATAATTATTTTAAATTAAAGTTATTGAAGAAACATGAGAAAGAAAATATATGTAACTAATGAAGTCAGTCAAATTATAGAATGGGAGAAATAAAATATGAAGTTATACAAGATAAAAGGAGTACTTAGGAAATATGACAATAATAATATGTATTGAACATAACTTAATAACATTGATAAGGAAGAAGTAATAAGAAAAGAGTAGTGAAGAAGAAGGGGTGTAGAAACGAAGGTTATTATTATTATTAAATCGGCTCCACAACTCGATGTCGAGTCCTGGTCTCCTGCACCAGCCTCCAGCAATCATTACGATCCTGTGCTGCCGCCATCCAGTTCCTCACTCCCATCATGGTCCTGGCATCACCACTCACACCATCACTGCGAAGGAGTAGTCTTCCTCAGCGTCTTGCTCCATGTAGTACCTCGGTCACCACTTTCCTTGGCTGAAAAATGCCCATTCGAGAATCTGGAATTTAAGAGGGCGGAATAATATTCAGCAGAACAATACAGCTTCTTGCTTACGCTGATAACATTGACATTGCTGGACGCTCTTTCGAAGCTGTCTCTGATGGGTTTAGGAAATTGGCTGAAGCAGCAAGAAAATTGGAGCTTGAAGTGAATGCAGAAAAGACCAAATACATGGTCACATAGGAAATTCTCAGGCCCGGTGAATGAATCAGTATCGGAGAATATCCTTTTGGAAAAGTCCCCCAGTTTGTGTATCTGGGATCGCTCATAACCCAAGACAATGTTGTGGACTTCAAAATTAAACGAAGAGTCCTATGTGCCAACTGCTGTTATTATGGCCTCATAGCACAGCCGTGCCTTGTCTAAGGACACCAAAATCTGTCTGTATAAAACAATTATTAGACCAATTCTTCAGTATGGCTCGGAAACGTGGACTATCTTCAAGGCTGTTGAGCACAACTTGGTCTTGGAGGGGAAGATTCTCCGTAAAATGTTTGGAGCTGTCAAGGTTGACCAGATATAAAAAAAACAAAGATAAAGAGAAAAAATAAAAGAAATAAAACCTAAGAAACAAATACTGACTAAATCAATACTTTTATTTTAATAAATTAAGTATTTGGTAATATGCTAATGATAAGTTATGTTTGTCGGTTTTTAAATTGAAGGAAGAAGGTTTTATTTGGATATAAAAGCTTTCAGAGATGAATATTTTGTCATGGTTGTGTACTGTAGCAAGTATATATTCTGATTTTTCTGATTATGATTACAATAACTAAATAAAGTAAATGCAGAAAACAAAAAAATTAATACTTGCTGCAAATTGATGATCAACTTAATAAAATAAGTATATATAATTAGTAAATAAATGTATATATAATTAGTAAATAAATGTATATATAATTAGTAAATAAATATTTATTTATTTACATCCTCATCATTCTTGATATTTGAGTTTTGACGCTTCAAGTAAAATGCATCGTTGGCCCCACTTAGGCCTTGTATCGTCATGTCGTGTGTAGTATTGGCTTCCTTTCGTCACACTCATAACCTTACATTGAATTTATTTTTATTTTGAACAATTATGCATATTTAAAGAAATTAAACCAAAAATCGAACTCGAGGATGTAAATAAAAAGTACTTTAATTATTTAAATAGATCATGAAGTACAATATTTTCGTCTTTTTCAGTCAATGTTAGAGCCACTAAGATACTATCATGATTTTTAGTGTATGAATTATACACGTAAATTTAAAAATGCCCAAATCAGCAATTTCTATGAAATAAATGGATTTTTTCATGGATTTATAAGACAGAAGCGGAATTTACGATTTTTATTGTTTTTTCAATTTTGAGCAAGGTTTTCACAACTTTGTAAGCACAAACTTTATAAAAGAAAATGTAACTGAAGTGCTTCGGGTGAAAACTCTAGAAATCAAGTTTACTTCCATCTTAAGAATTTATACAAAAGAATTAATATTTTTTTAATTGAGCATACCTATTATTGATATGAGCATTTTTAAATTTAGGTGACTAAATGAAGTACTAAAACTTATAGTTGTTCTTTACTGGATCAAATATTGACCAAAATAAGACAAAAACATTGGGTAATATGATAAATGTAAATAATTAATGTGTCTTTTATTTATATTATGGAGTTAAATCTTAGTTCAAGTACCTTAGTATGAAATTAATTTAGACAAAAAAAATGTATAAGAAATTAAGTTTTGAGAGAAATTTGATACAAAATATGTCTGTCAAGACCGCCTGTCTAACGTATTATATGCTGCCATCTTGTCCATGAACTTTCGAAAATTATGTTATCTCATGTTGTGGGAAATTACATTATCTGAAACATCTTCAAGTTCCACTCATGAAACTGTTGGCCAGTGTTGTAAGTGAAAATGGAGAACAGAAGTTTCTTTTCTCTGAAACATTCCTTCGGGTTGAGGAGTAGTGAAGGCTAAACGTCATGTTTGTAATTTTCAATAAATAATATAAATGTAATAAATAATAAATATGCCAGATTTAAAATAAATTAAGCAATTAATTGAGTGAGTTTGGCGTAGGAAAGATTAATCTTTTCTGGATCATAGCTGAAATTTGTGAAAATACTGGAAGGCCGATTACGATCTGTAACAGTTGCGTGCTCACACGAAGCGGGGCTTTCAATTAATAGATGCTAATATGTTGTCAAGTCCTTAATTATAATAATAGTCCTTTCTCTGCTGGAGCTCTTTGTAATCTCCGTTTGTTGCCGGGTTTTAGTTAGACCGTATCTGTAACACCACGTACCTGCTTTATTATCACGTAAATTTCTTTTGAAAGCATTAATTATAGCGTAGAATAAAAAAAAAAAAGTTCATGATTAAAGTACATATACAAATTTACAACCTAAGCTCATTAAGAACATATCTGGAATCATATAATAAAAATTAAATTGAAAGAAAAAAATTAAAATCCTCAAAAAGATTCAGAGCTGTCAGAGACACGATCAGCGTCGGAGTTTTCATTTACCTCTGCCTGCCAAAATGGGATTGGTCAATATTGACTTTAAAAATTACTTTTTCAATATAATCCCTTCAAAGAATTTGAAACCTACTATGATTGATCCATTACTTAATTAATTTCACTTTCATTAAATTTTCAAAGTTTATTTATATTATTCTAATATGTTTTTCTCTATTAAAGATTTTTACTTGTATAAATCTTCATATCAAAGTTGTTTTTAAACTTAAGTCAGTTCTCCCAAGCACCAACTATTTAATTTTACAATCATTTCTTCATGACCGTTTCTTTTCTGTCCGACAAAGCTCAGAGATCTCATCAATGAAACCAATATTTGCAGGTGTCCCTCAAGGTTCTATCCTGGCCCCACTCCTGTACCTCATATTCACAAACGACTTACCTAAAAACGACAACATACTAACTGTGAGTTATGGAGATGACACTGCAATAATTTCGAGAAACACAGACCTTTTACTGGCCACAATAATACTACAACATAGTCTAAACAATATACAGACATAGTGCAAATTAAGATTAATCACGACAAGTCACAACATGTCACATTTATTCTGCGACACAAAAAACGCAAAATTTCCGACTGAGACAATTTTCTATACTACACCGACATTCTAAATTAACGCTCTGACAGAAACCTAACGTATACAATTACTTACTAAAACCCATATGGACTTACACCTGCCAAATTTATGGACTTACTAAAAATACACAGATTCAGAAAATACAAACTTTTCAATCACAATTTTTTTGACTGGCAACGAACTCACCACTTTACGTTTCAAACGAGACCATTCACACCGACGTACACATTCCGACTGTAACGGAGCACATTCATAGAACTTACAAACGGTTTCACAACATTCCTGACGTAACTAGACGTAGGCTGAAGAGGAGTTGGATGCGGGACCTCCTCCTGTAATAAAATAATATATTTAAAAACAATTTTGATCCTTTTTTTCTCAACTTTATTCTTTTTAAAACCTTCCAACGTTTCGACCCTCAGGTCATTTTCAAGGATACCTTTATTTTGTTGTCATTTTCTCTTTTAAAATTCTTAAAATTAAAAATTAGGTTCTGTTTTAAGGTTTGCAAATGTAAATGAAAGAAAGAAGAGAAGTGGTTAGTACAAGTTTTAAATTTAAGAAAGAATTATATAGAAGAAGTTATAGATGGGACAAAGGCAATTAGCCGGGATTTTTAAGAATTTTAAAAGAGAAAATGATAACAAAATAAAGGTATCCTTGAAAATGACCTGAGGGTCAAAACGTTGGAAGGTTTTAAAAAGAATAAAGTTGAGAAAAAAAGGATCAAAATTGTTTTTAAATAAACTAAACCACTCTCAAACAAGAATATATTAATAAAAATTAATCTAAAATAATTTACTTAACTTCAGGAGGATGCACCACTGGGTGCTATCTCCCTCATGCCATGGCTGAATAGATCATCTCATTTGCTGGTTGTAAATGTACATTTACAGGTGCAAATAAAAAAAAAAAGTTGTTTTTAAAAATATTTTATCCTCAATTCACTGGTTATCAGCATTTAGCGAAGTAAGAAGTAAGGTGAGATGACTGCGGCGCAATTCGGACCCACCACGCACTCTAGCTGCACATTGAGGCAACGAGTGTCAGGACGCTTAGAGATAGTGTGAGGTCCAAAAAAAGTCTCTCCTTCTCTTTAATATTAATTTAGGTGTAAAATTATATAAAATAAAAAACTAGCCCATCTGCCGCTTCAGGGATTTTTTTTTACATTATAAAATACTACATGTGTTTTGTTAACCAAAATGTATCTCAATTTAACTTCAATATTTTCACAATTTATCATTGAACTCTATCAGCATGCAATAAAGGGAATTAATATGGGACTATTTTATACTTATTCGCTGAGTCCCTAAAGAATTTCGAGTGAATCGGATAAGCACTTATTGAAATATAAGTGTCATGGGAAAATACGTTTGGGCATAGGTAAGTGAAAGCTGTATAGGATTTAGAAAATCACAAAAAATTATCAAGGTACCAACTCAAACAGTCCCTCATCAATTATATTTTCATCAAAATCTAAGTTTTTTTAGCATGTTTATTGACTATCACATGAATTTATCTAAAGATCACCAGACAGGCTGACATCGAATCGACTTCGTTCCTTCTAACGAGTCCTGTCTAAAATGTAAAAGTGAGTGTAAATTTTCAATTCTGAGAACAATTGTTTTTTTTCGTTCCCTACATGAATATTATGCTACAGTGAGGCACTGAATGTTATTAGGATTGAGGAAGGGAGTGTTAGTGAATTGAAGTATTCATAGAAATTTATAAAATATATGGCAATTTTTGGCGTTGAGATGTAATAAATTTAAAAGCAGTTTACAAGTTGCCCCATCGAGTAGACATATAGCCTGCCAGAGTTGCCATGGCCAGCCCGCAACTACCAGACAGACAAATAATCGGACATGAAGAAGTCGAGAAGAAGAGGCTTATCTCCCTGAGGTGAAGAAAAATACCTTACTCGGGAGTAGGGGAGAAGATAGCGCTCCAAGTTAGAACGTAGAGGGTATCTAACCTCCAGCTCCAGCTCCAGCCCCTCCCTATATATGATGCCTATTTGTCCGCAGGATCTGTCTTGCTGATGGCCGAACTAAGTCTCTCATAGTAGATAACAGCCAGTTTTAGTTTGAACCAGTCACGATACAAACTACGCATTATAAATTAATGTTTTAAACTTAGGAGAATTTAAAGTTATAGAGTATTTAGATTTAATTTTTTTATCATTGTAGATAAAAATAATGCAAATTATTACTTCATAGTTTATTATTCTCAAAATAAAGAAAAAAATTAATACATTATAAGGTCGTATATAAGATAAATAATATATAAAGAAAATTTGGTAGATTTTTTTTACACTAAAATAAATGAGAAAAATAAACACAAATTGAAATAAAAATTGTGATAAGAATATACCAAACGTAGGTTATGCTATGTATTGTTGATAAAGTCATTGATAAGTGTATAGTATATAATAGAACCTGTATCCAGAGGAAGTGTGAGGACTCGTACTTACTACCATACAGCATTTTCAAATTTTTTTTGTAAGCAGTGCTGTGTATTGCCTTCAATGATATCATCTTCCAATGATGTTGATTTTCTTATCTTTTATACTAATATCTATTAGATCTGTTTTCTAAAATAGATAACTGTTTATGGTTCAATTACAATATAATTTACAAGTAAAAGGGGTATCTTTAATACTTTCTCATCCTAACATACAGTCTATAAATGGTCATTCTTGGAACTAAACAATCGACGCCTCGATTCGGATGTAATTAGCAATATATTTTATTTTCCGCACGTGTGACTAAATAAAGATATATTTCCGTTCGTAGAAAACTGGTGCTTGGGCAATCAAAGGATAAAAAATATATATGAAAAGAGATATTGTCCAGTTTTATTTTAAATGAATAAAACTGAGATAAAAGTATAACACAACTGACAGTAAAATGAGATAAAATTCGATATTGTATTGTATTTATCAGACAATCAATACTCCATTATTTGATCTATATATTACTTTCAAATAATCCTGTAAGAAAATTATCAAAAAAAAAGTAATACTAATAAAAACAAATATTGTATTGGATGATATAGAATGTATCGCAGATAAACTGACTTCCATTAAAGTTTAGAATATTTAAAATATTAAAGTGAGATTTATGGAGTCTCAATTGGGTTGGAGTTTTTTTAGACGTATTTACGATCTTGTAATCTATAAGAGTATGTCTACAGTGAATAAAATTCTTGTATTTCCAATAAATTGCGGCATTTTTTTTTTTAACAAATCCTGAGAGAAAATAAAATTTTTCATAAATTCATATCGGGTACTTTTTTGGGGACCGATGAGTCCCGAAGGTGCTAATAAAAAAATCATATTTTTTATATAACTTCTTAATTTTTTTTGAAAGAAAAATATTTTGTTTTATTTGGAAACCTATTGTACTAAACGTCGTTTTCTACTGAAATCAGTCCATTTTCATTTAAAAACGCCTAGTATTATCTTCAAGTAAAGCAGTTTGGATGCCCAACATTCATTTTGATATTCTTAACATACTGAAATTGGAAGGGAGGCAGAAAGAGTATTTGTGACGCCCTGTATCTGAGTACTGATTGCTACAACAGAAAAATAATGTCAATTATAAAAAATAATGTAATATAAGAAAAACTACTACAAAAAAAATTAATTAATTAAAAAACAACATTTGATGGTTTAAAATAAAAATTTGTGACTTAACATTTGATAATACCACCCTTGAAGAATGGTGCCAAAACTGGATGATTAAAATAAATTCTAATGAATCCCACCAAAAGACATTCACCCTTCGTCGTAATCCCTTGGCCTCTTGCCCCACAGTATCCTTTAATAATAATCCAGTTATTTCTGTTGAAAAGATCCGTTACTTAGGACTACATCTGAGCAAATGACTGATATCGCAATATTTACTAGACAAACGGGCTAAACTTCAAATTTATTACAAAAGACTGATCTACATGACTAGTATAAGGCCTATCTGGACATATGGAGTTGAACTTTAGGGATCCAATAACCATCTAATTCCTCCGGAATCCAGTCCTTACAGTCCAAAATACTTCGTAAAATCCTTAATGCACTTTGTCACAAATGCAATCATCCAACAACCTCAATATCCTCAATGTCCCATAAGTTACAGATTTGGCCTGAACCAGATACCAATCCTTCCATGATAAACTTCCCAACCACCCAAACCAACTCGTTTCTAGCCTGGCTTCTCCTTCATTACCTAATAATCTTGCTTGGCGTCTGAAAAGAAGATGGTCTGGAGGCCTTAAATGTTATTAGAGTTTTTTCAATGGATAGATACTCCATATGTTTGTATCATGTCATTATATCACTTATAGCAAATTTACTTGATGTATATATTTTTATACTGTTATAAATAACAATAAATAAATTTAAAAAAAAAAACTTGATATTTGTAATAGCTATCTAGAATAAACTCAAAAAGTAATTTTGTGGTATTTTATAATATTTATATAGTTACAACCGTTAAAGGTTGTATTGTTGTTATACCAAATAATTAAAAGGGAAGACATTAGTTTCACTCAATGATAAATATTATGTATATGAAAACCATCATATTTGCTATTTGTAATTTTTTTTACAGGTTCAAATATATTTGTACAGATTAAAAAAAACAAATATTCGGAAGATCTTTATTAACAAGTAACAGAAATATTTATTGATGGGTAATAAACCCAGGCATAAGTTGTCTTGTGTTAGGAAGAAGTACGGCGCTGGTGAATACCTCACCTTCAATACCTAAAAGAAGTCAAGAAGTATCTTACTATGACTTTTAAGGGGTCGCTCCTTCCTTATCCTCTTTTAAATAAATCTGAAGGATGCTAATATGCTGTATCTGGAAAATTTACTATTAAAATTAAGGTAATATTAAATTTATTTAATAAAACGAATTCATTACTGTTGAAAATGAGGCCCCATTCCAACTCGACCTAAAGTATTTCTTCAGTCCTTGATGCCAATGACTTAAAAAAAGGCCACAATAATTTTTAAAAATCAAATTAACATGGAATTGTTTTTATGTGCCTTAACTAATGGAAATCCGCTAGTCGCCTTGTTTTTTTTAAAATATTAGCTAAATATAATCCAACCTTTTATCATTGTCAATTTATTACCTTTTAATTTTAATAAATTTCTATTTTATTGTGTATCATATACGCAAGTGACCTCTTTTTTGTTATGTTTAACACACTACAAGCTTCTTGTAATGATATATAATAACTTTTCAAATATTATTTTAGACTAAAAAGTTGTTGTCTTTCGATTCCTATAAGTTCCATTATTACTTTCACATACCAATATTTGGAATACATAGTAAGGGTAATTGTTGCGATCATGAAAAAGTTTTAATTGCATAAGGATTTGAAAAGGATTAAAAAAGTTTCAAAGGAAATGCAAGAGGTAGTTTAAACACGGAAGGTCCTACGAAACTGAGACTACATATTCATATGGTTGGGGTAATGTTGCAACATTTCCATAAAATCGACAGACCGGAAGTGTCACTTAATAGATTCGATTTGCCTAATTTTAAATGGCTTGTTCTCGTTCACTTTAGGCACAAACTTTGTAGAACACACGGCAATAGACAAATGGCATGCATACAATGTAGTTGGGACATATCGCCTAAATATAGTTCCCTTATAGACTGATCCTTAAGATTCACAAATATATATATTATATGAAAGAATTTGATAATTGTTAATTGTTTTGTGCATGGTAATTATATCAATTATCATTTTACTTGCACTTATTTGTGCATTAAACATATTTTCATATAGAAATATAATCAAGGAATAGCTGTTTTAGAACAATCAAACTAATTTGATCTCTAAGTAGATCAAGTTATGTGATGCGCACACAGCATCAGATTTTTCTGTCCGTTGTTGAGAAAGTTTACACTATTGCGGTAAAAATCTAAAAAACAAGTTTATTAACAAACTTACATTTGTACATACTGACTTAATAAAATTCACTATGTGTCTTTTTAACTCACATATAGCTTATAATTCCATGTCCATAACCAGTGATTATCTCTAATGGAGATATAAACGCTGATTGCCTTAGGGCATCTAATCCAAGGATGAACTTCGAGCTAATATCGAACTTCCAATAAGTGAGGATGATTGAAAAAAAAATGTCGCAAAGGACTAATCGTTCAGAGTAATGAAGATTCAACTGGAAATTAAAGGTCAAGGAAAGGAAGTTTATTAGCTGAACGATTACAAGCTAATCAGATTTTAATTAAATTTATTAATTTTACAAGATCCTTCCTACACGCAGCAATTAATAATCGAATTAAATTCCAATTGTGTCAGAAATATGCTGCTTTCCGCTCTATTGGAATTCCTTCAAATTAGAAAGGAAAGGACAAAGTCTAAACAGATTATATCAATAACAAATATGAAATGAAAAATAGTTCATTTTTCTGGGACTAGATCCCTTTAGAACAACTATAAGATAACTGTAATATTATATATTATTGCAATAACATATATTGGCCAAAAAAAAAATGTGGTCGCACTTAATTAAAACTTATATTAAAGTTGTATATAAATAATTTTAGATACTGAAAAAAATAAAACTAACTGTCTAAATACATAAACAACGAAACAAAAAGGTAATTACAAATTATCATTAGCTGACTGTTGATCACTTTTCGTAAACATCGTCACTTACGCTGGACTCACGTATGTACAATTAATATATTAATTTTTCAAAAAAGGAATGGAGAAAAAAAATTTACAAAATTTTAATGCTGCTTTAACAAATCTACATATTATAAAAAGAAAATTGAGGCGGTGAGCATATCACAGAATTTACACCTACTATAAAAATTTGTATTGTAAGATTTCTGAAGGTGAAAATAACGAATACCAGTCCCTGCCATGAATACAACTGTTTGACAAAACATAACCAAACCTTTTGTTTATAAATTTGATCGGAAGAAATAGCGGGTTCGTCGTAGCTTTTTTCCGATTCGAATTCGAATCTCTAATTTTCC
This sequence comes from Halyomorpha halys, assembly GCF_000696795.3. NCBI lineage: Eukaryota > Metazoa > Arthropoda > Insecta > Hemiptera > Pentatomidae > Halyomorpha > Halyomorpha halys. Next base: position 517,789 of record NW_027115673.1, on the reverse strand, counting down.
TTTTGGATTATTAATTTCAAATAAGACAAATGAAAGGGAGATTTTTAAAATTCGCCATTTAAACTCTGCTAGGCTATTTGGTTATGGGTTCGATTCTCACCTCAGTCAGTCAATACTTATTTGAATGAATGAAAAAATAATTTTATTCTGCGACATATCCCCTAAGAATAATTACATGATTCATACATTAAGATTTTTGTCTAGCAAGCGTTTACAAGTTTTTATTAAGTAAAATTAAATTACATTGGGATATTGGCTTAACTACAATTTACAATGTTAATCAATATACCTATTTATTTGATTACAATGGTGCGGAGATTTGGTTATACAGTAAGGAGGTCGTTAATAGGAGTCGTTTAAAGGAAAGAATGGATGAGGACTGACGAATGGAGATAGGAAGAGATTTCCAGAAGGAGGTTGCACGTATGACGAAGGATTTGCTGAAGAGGTTCTATAGGAGGGCATATATAAATCATTCGGTTGGGATCCGGTGTTTAATGAGTGGGTGAATGAACGAAGAGTGAGGAGATCAAGGATATAGGTAGGTTTTTTTATTTTAAGTGCTTGGAATACGGGAACACAATGAGGTATTGCCTTCGGGAGATTGGATGGAGCCACTTCAACTCGGTATTCTAGCGGGAGACTTGAGAGCGCCTTGGGAACCCAAAGATAAATCTTACAAAGCAGTTCATGAGTCTCTTCAGTCTCAACTCTAGTCCTGCAGATAGCCCTCCATAGACCAAGGATCCGTAGTCGAAGTGGGGGAAGACGAGAGAGGGTACTAGGAGCTGACGGGAACCAGGGAAATATTTCGTAGCGGAAAACAGAAATGAATCTTGGCATTCCAAATCTGGGGCAGCATAGATAATAAAGGAACTTAGTTCATCAAAAAGCCGTATTGATCAAAAGTATTAGAGAAGTATTGAAATCGCTTAAAACTCTAATTGATTGGGACACAATACATTTTTTCGGTTGTTTTTAGTTCCTCCTGTTCAGTGTGTATTATAATATCAAAAACAATCAACTTAGTGATAGTAAAACATGAGTATAATTAATAATTCTTTAGTCAAATAACACAAAATAATATTCTTATTTCCAATTTATAACATGCGGGCAATTGATGGAATAAAAATTGATTTATACAATCGAACATCTGTTCCCACTTTTAGGAGTTTAGCAAATGGTTGGTTAGCCAATTGGCATAAAATATAATCAAATTGCAACTATTAAAACAACAAAAATAAATAAGAACTATTTATTAGTTTTTATGGTACGTGATAAAAAGAGAATAGTCGGATGTGAATTATTCATTGTTATTTGTAACCATTTTTTGAATGTCATTTGTGTAGATATTAAAACACACACCTACAATATAACCCTGCTGTACACCACTTGTTTTATCATTGGAGAAGTTTGTCGGGGGGTGCGGTCAGCAAAGAATAACATAAATAAACAAAACCATATTTATTTATTTTATGCCGACGTTTCAACCTGAGTTTCAGGTCATCATCAGGGCTATAGAACAAAAGAGATAACAAACATTTGTCATCTCTTTTGTTCTATCTTTGCTGACCGCACCCACCGACAAACTTCTCTAATCATTAATCTACGGTCAACTATCTACACCTCAATTGTTATATCAATTGAACCACTAAGACTATTTCCTTATTTATAAATTGCGTTCTTGTTCTTAAAATAGATTTTAGAAACTCTCAAAGCTAAGTAGGGAATAGTAAAAAGTAGGGAATCCTTTGTTTTTCAATATTCTCATTTTCAAACGCTTTAGACATGTCAATAAATGTACAAATCATATTGCAGTTACAATCAAGTTTATTATTAATTAAATCTTTAAAATCAGATGATTTCATTTTTAAATAAATTTAAACACAACTAAAAGTCATTTGAGACAAACATGACATAAATTTAAATTTGGTACATCTAAACTCACACATCAGGAAAAGGTAATTTCAAGCAAAATCAGAAATGATCACTTTAGAATTGGGCATCGACCAAAAA
>NW_027115673.1:511418-515153 GCF_000696795.3 Halyomorpha halys | reverse complement strand
CCAACAATAAATATACATAGATGCAAGAAACAGCAGGAATAACAGACTGACTGCCTGCTAAAATAATTAGGTGTTGGAAAACCAAAACATCCTACCTCCATTTCATCCCTATTCAGTTCTAGCCCAAACCTAGAGTTAGTTGTAACACAGAAATATTGAACAAACTGACAATTGTGATTAATGTTTATAATTATTAATCTAAAATTATACTCAGTACAGTTGTTGAAGTTTCTTATTCATAAATTGAAGAAATTCTTTTTTAAAAAACTGCAGGCATGACTTTGCAAACAATAAAGCTGGGAAACGTCACATCGATATAGTGGGCTTATACATTATACACACACACACGCACATATATATATATATAGAGAGAGAGATAGAATGGGGTAGCAGGGAGAAAGACTGAAACAGAATAAAACTTAGTTTTAACCTCATTTTCTATTGGAACAAATGACGACGTGAAAAAGAAGGCAAAAACTGTCCGAAGAGAAACCCTGAATTAGGATCAGTGTAATTCAATCTTGCGCCGGGAGAGGGAGACACTGACAGTTTAGACCCTGAGCCAGGACGTCCTCAGATTGTCCAGGAGACACTAAACTGAACAGACATCTTCCGCAGGACATGTCCTCCGAGGATCCAATTAGGGAAAGAGTGAGGTCCTTGGAAAGTGTCTCCTTTCTGCTAAGTTTTGTTGATTAAAACGCACTAAAATGTATCTCTTTCACTCATTTCATATTCTATAGGTGTCCCTTTCTTCTAAAATTTTTACATTAATACTTTTTTACAAACTTTTAATCTCAGACTCGGATTATTCGCCGGATAACACCTAATTTGTGGTTCCTTTACACCTTCCTTGGTTCAAATAAGAAAGTGTTGGCACGTGTCTTGCCGGATGTGCCACTTAATAGAATTTTTCTCAACAATGGCTTTAAAGAGTTTGATTGAAACCGTTAGAACAATATAAAATAAAGTCATCTATAATATCAGATAGGTGTAATTTTCATTAAACTAGAATAATAAGGGATTAATGCCAAATTAAAATAAAAATTTCCTCAAAAGTACCTTGCATTTTGTTTATTATAAACAATCATCTTTCATTGTTTAAAATAATATTTTTATTTTTTTTTAAATTTATTCATTGATATTTACAACTGTACATAAATACATCAAGTAAATTTGATGAAATCATAATGGTATGGTACAAATATGTAGAGAAACTACCCAATGGTAGCACTCTAAAAACATTTTTACAATATAAGGTCTCGAGGCCATCTTCTTTTCAGACGCCTCGGAGGATTGTCCGGAATAAAAGAGGAAGCAAGATTAGAAACTAATGGGTTTGAGTGGTTAGGGAGTTTGTAATGGAAGGATTGATATCTGGTTCGGGCTAGATCGGTTACAAATGGACCATTAAGGTCTTTGTGGATGGTTTTATTAGTGACAAAATAGGGAGCATTTAGGATTTTACGAAGGATTTTGGATTTTAAGGATTGGATACGAGAGGAATTCGAAGAATTAGAGGAGCCCCAAAGCTCAACGGCGTATGTCCAGATAGGCCTTATAATTGTCATGTATATCAGTCTTTTTTAATGTATTGGAAGTTTGGACCGTTTGTCTAGTAAGTGCTGTAATAGTCGAAATCGAAGTGCAGTTTCCTGTCTTTTCAGTCTTGTGTGTGGATTCCAGGTTAGTTGAAATAATATTAAATGAATAAATATGAACTATAAAATAATTTGATAATTAACTGATTTAGAAAACGGATTTTACGCAACCAACTAAAACGGAGTGAGAAATCGGAAATAGCTGAAACTGCCCGATCTTTTCACATTGTACACGGTGTTTTTATATTTTGTTTAACTAGTGTACCCAAAGCAGAAAATAAGTTGATAATCTTTACACTCTTCATTAAATACGAATTTTTATACCAAGAAAAATAAATCGATCAAAATTTGTATTTATTCTTAATTCTGTTTATTTGAAAAAATTAAATATCTCTCATTGTTCATTGCACTAAGCAATGGATGAATACAAAGTATGAAAGAATTTTGTGATTATTGTTTTCCTATGGTAGTTATTACAGTAGCCATGTGTTAGTTTTACTTACTTACATGGAATATATAGTAAGGGGATTGTTTTACTGAATAATAACGAAATAGCTGTTTTAAAATGTATAAGGGTTAATTTTATGTCGAAGGGATAAATTGAAGTTATTCGATGTGTGCCACCAATTTTTTTTTAATTCTAACCTTTTGACGGTTAAAAGAAACTGATAGATAAACTAGTTACGGTTAATCGAAGTTTTAGTGTAATTCTGTATTTATTACTTCGATCATGTTTGTTTGTTTGTTAGTTTTGAGAGGGCGTTTAACAGCTTGGTTATCAACGCCCGTTGGTTTTGGTAAGGCCTTGTTGTTCCACAGAGTAATACCCTGGTATGGTGTGCGGATCCGCACCAGTGGAACCCATTTCCATGGGATTTGAAATATTATCTAGCTAAGGAATTGTAATTTGTTTAATAATCGTAACGCTAGTGGAGAGGATGGGGAAAGGATAATGGAAAGTAGATAAGTGGCTACTCTAATTTTGAAAATAAGGCAAGATAAATAGGTAATTATAATACTTAAAGGCTTATTATTAAGTTAGTCTTGCATCTGCATTCATCTGAATTTAATGACTCTTTTTATTACGGATTCGTCAACGCCATTGGAACATTCTTTGGTATCCCTAACTGGTTCAGAGTTAATTTGTAGTGATGACATTCTTCAAAAATGTGTTTGACAGTCAGATTACTATAACATTTCGAACATTTTTGAGGGGCCTCTCCTGTTATGAGGTGGATGTGTGTCATTCGGGTATGTGCTATTCTGAGTCGGTATTACTTCCATCATTTTTAGCAAGTCCTGGACGAGAGCTGTTTTCATTGGCACTTCCTCCTGGATAGATTTTTAAAAAAATATATTTTAACTCTTTTTTGAGTATTTGAGAATATTCATAGATATTGTGGATCTACCTTGTATAAACAAATGAGTGTGTATATGTATATCAGCTACATAAATAAACATCGATATCATGATCACAACATATTGTTTCTGTTCTAATGTTTTGATTTAATTATAGCAACCGGCAGCTTAGAGGATTAGTTAATACGATTAGCCATTCATAACGTAGGCCAAAATAATTCATAAATGTTAGTTTAAAATATAAGGTAAACATTTCTGCAAATAATTTTTCTTCAGAATCTTTCATAATTACAGAACAAAATTATTTTCTTTTTTTGATGGTTCCGTTTGAATTATTGGTAAAAATCAGCATATATAATTCTTTTGGAATTAGATTTTTAAAGAGATAACTCCATTCAAACTGCAGTTTTAAGTGTGCCGGGCAAAAACTAAGAAAGGAAACAGTCACATAAACTACTAAAACAAAAACTTCATTCACCATAAACCAAGATAGTAAAGTATCTTACGCAATAATTTATTTTTTTCGAGGGTTTACGCAATAGAAACCTTAGGGCGTTATTGTTCCCTTTAGTATAAGAGGCCAAGTTTTCCATTCCTACGAAAATTTTATCTCACTGTATATTAAATTATACAGCATTATTATCCACTAATTTAATTATGATATTTTATTTACGTATTTAAATAATTACATAAATGTACGTTTTCTTTCTCACTTTTTTTTCTAGATTTAATGAACATGATTGATAGTTTCTTATAAATTTTTATATTTATTTAA
>NW_027115673.1:508468-510683 GCF_000696795.3 Halyomorpha halys | reverse complement strand
CAGACCAAATGTCCTATGAAAGTGTGGTGAAGGATTTTTTAGCAGTGAACCAAAGTTGATATTTGTTTTTAGTACCTCAAGAAACCCTCTAGCTGATTTTTCCTTATTATTTAAGGAAATTTTATTATCGAAGGTATTTTCATGTATTTACTACCTAAACAATTTTTTGGTTTTTAAATAAAAACACTTCCTGTGCCTGGTATATTTCAAAATATTGGAAAATTGAGATGGACTTACTATACAAAGTGTGATAAAAGATTTTTTATTTTTTTCCCCGAACCCTCAAAAACAGAAATAAAAAATGAATTAGTAAGTGCATTACTGTGAGAAAAAAGGAAAGTAATTCGTGTTGTGTATTACCTTTTACAACCTTTGATATTTTAAGGTTACCTGTTATGTTTAATATCATATATGAGCTATCCATTCTAAAAAAGAGCTATTTTAAGTCCGGAGGTGAGGGGCCTCCTCGAGTTATGATTTTTTAAAAATGAAACAAAGTTTATATTCGTTTTCGGCACCTCGAGAAACCCTTAAATACGAATTTTCGGAAAAAATCGGAAAATAAATTTTTTTAGTCCAAATATTCGCCCTACGATTTTTTTAAATTAAAAAAAAAAGGAAATAACTTCAATACCGCTTAACCGGTCACCAAACTTGGCAGATTTTTAGGGCTCTGAAAATTCCCCCAAGAGGTACAAAGCGGGTCTAATTAAACTAATTAGAACCGGAGATATAAAACGTGAAATTTTTTTCCACTCGTTTTAAATCCACATTTTGCCCTCAAAAAAGTATCAAATATATCTACTCAAAAATCTGGGGATTTCATCATCTTTAAACCTTTGCACGGCGAAATGGGACATATGGAAAAAAAGAGCCACGTAAATCGGTTCAGTAATAACAAAGTTTATCGACAACAAAGATTTAACAGCTCTCTTTTATACAGAGATGTATATAACTTTATATATATTTTCAAATTAATATTGGTATTCACTACATCTAATTATTGTCGTTTACGCTACTTACTTCTTATGACATATGTAAATTTGTATTTTACTTTTTTTTATTTTACATATTTAATTAGTTACATTAAGGTTTTCTCTTTTGCTTTTTCATAACTTTGATTTTTAATGTTTTTCAATTTTATACATATTTACTTACTGGATTTTTATGTGTATATTGTTTTATCTCTCTTTTAAAATATAAAAATTCTATATTTTCATTATATTCTAATATTACAGTATATTGTTTTATTTTATGACATCTTGTAATTTCATCCCTATTTTGTAATTTACTCTAAGGCTCTAAAGCCTAATTTTGACACCTGAAAATTATTCTAAAGGGATCAATCCCAGAATATATAAAGATTATTATTATTATTATTATATTTACTTATAATAAATTTTCTACACATACTACTTATACACCTATGTTATTTGTTATTTTTTATTTTCTCGTTATACTGTGTTTCCTTTTTGTATTTTATATATTCATTTCCTTAATGAAGGGTTGAAATTCTGGGTTAAACTTTGGCACTAATAATACAAGTTTTCAATTGTATTCTTCACAAACCGCACCCCCAACCATTTCCTTATAAAATAACTACGGTCGACTATAAACGCGTCATTATTCCCTTTAAGGTTAGCTAAAGTGCTTTATTGAGCTTTACTGATCGATATCACGAATGTTAGACTGATATTCGATATGTTGGGAAAGCTCTGGAGGAGCCATGAGGTCAAGGGACGGAAGTAGTTGAAGATGCACTGCTAAGTATCGGCGAGGTACTGAGTCATCTTGGACCAAGACCGGAACCTTGACTGTATATAAAGGAGGCCTCGTTTCCTTTTTATAAGGCCGTAAAGAGGGAAAGCGCCATCTGACGGAGGACAGTTTGCCTAAATGGTACTTAGCTTTTATTTCGGTTTGCGGGAGGGGGCGCCTCTTACTTTAGAGCTTTAGTGGCCATATTGTCTCTCGTCCTTTCACAGTGATTAGTTCTTGAATAATGTCCTCGGGAGGTCGTCCAATGAATTCCAGGCTCAGAGCGCTTAATGGCGATGCTGCGCAGTCTTTGTGTCCTTCCTTTTACTGTCGCTGTGAAGATGTTACGGCATCGTTTGGGTTCGGTTCGCAGCTGTACTAAAAGAAATTGGTAAACGTATCTCATAAATTGAAGATCTTTTTTGAGCTTACTAATCCAGCTGTAAAGGAAGGAGGG
>NW_027115673.1:506854-507974 GCF_000696795.3 Halyomorpha halys | reverse complement strand
TCTAATTAATATCATAAGTAGAAAATTAGTGCAGACATTTTTGTGCATATAAATAAACTTTATTCATACATGAGGATGTCTTAAGCAAAATGGATTCCGTCCTATTTTAAAAACTTTCCGTAAATTATGAAAAAAAACTATAATTCGCAAATGCAATTCAATATTGATCTGAACGTCAATCTAAATGAAATAGATTTACACTGCCTTATTAGAAACAGCCAATTACATCGGTAAGTACAATTGGAATCATTGGCTGAATTCATCAAATAACATTTTACGAAATTCCAACCCCAGTTACCAGCAGTGAAAGGTGTTGTGGCTAACAGCTTTTGAAATCCAACCCAATGTTGGGCAAAAACAATTTGAAATTACTAATTACTGTCAAATGTAATTGGGGTTACTTTGATTCAACTTGTAATTGTAATTTCAGACCATTATAACTATAACAGTGGTTAATAAATTAGTTAAAATTACTAATCAAAATTGTAATTTAATTTCCTAGTTTCAAATTACAGTAATTGGAAAGTAATTTTAATTACAGCTGAGAATCGAAACGATCCCACAACAGGGTCATAAGATAAAAGCATAATTTTTTTTTAACTTTCTTAAAAAATGAATAAAAAAAATATAATTATTTATTAATAAAAATAAATAAAATGGGAAAGAAATCCATCACTGATGAATTCCTTTGGGTGGCTCAACTCCCAAGCGTATTCTAACCCAGGACTTTTCGGACACATTTATTTTTAATGGCCTTTTAAGCGACGCCGGAGGAGAAATGAAAGGAATGATCCTGCCGATGATAAATTCCCATTTGACAAGGTTCATTTGCGTCAAATGGATTCGAGAATAAAAGGCGAGGATAAAAAAGAAAAAAAAGCAACAAAGAGGAGAAAATATTAGACGACAATTGAAAGGGAAGTTATACGACGAGGGGGGAGGGGATTTACGGGGCTTTTTGTCCTTTGGATATTTACCCCACTGCCTTCTGTATCTATCGTCCAAGGCAATGCTACTACACTCCGAATAAAGTCCGCTAAATGCTTTCGATTCCTCGAAGAGGCTTAATAATCTTTAGCCTTCCTCCAGGATCGCTAAGACTTTATTCGGTTCAAGGAGA
>NW_027115673.1:503601-504550 GCF_000696795.3 Halyomorpha halys | reverse complement strand
TTACTTATCTGACTTTAAACCGACAATTATAGCGAGTAGGTCGGTCCATACCATACTAATAGTTGTAAATATAAGCTCACTTAATTAGTTATAGGATCATATTTATATAGATTAATTTTCGGCATACACTGGTTTCGCCCCAGACTTGCAGTGATTGTACAAAGGTTGTAGGGTTAATCTCGGATCTATAAATAGTTAATAATCATTGATCCTAGGATAAACTGAATCATGGGTGGGGGAATTACACCAAAACTGTAAATTATTTTGGACGGGGTAAGCCATTATCATTATCATTAAATTTAGGATATTAAGCTTTTTAATCGGTGGCTTAATGTAACATTTGAAACCCCCATTTCGGACGATAATGCTCTAGTGGTCGCTAACGGATTCAGGTCGAGAGATTTGAGTAATTCATAAACCACCTTAGAAGGGTAACGTCAAAGTCTTTAAGATTTTGTTCCCAGAATTGAACAAAACCCCGCCGCGTTACGTCAGAAAATCAATGTTAGCAACAAAACGAGAGGATTTAGTTGACTGTATTTATAATATTTTTTTTTTTTACATGTGAACAGTAGGCCTGTAACTGTCCCACAAAGTGTTTGATGTACTTAACCTTTTAAGTTTTTCACATCAAACGTTTACGGGACCGATACTTCTGAGAACAACAGCCTCTGTGTCAAAGGCACTTGAATGCTTCTGAGAACCCACTTGAACGTCAACTGATCCACTCACATTATTAATAGCTGTGTAATTATTATAAGCTCATACAGAAGAGAGACATTTTTTCTTGAATACATTTTTTTCTCATTCTCCTTTTATTATCACTGAAGCAATTACAATGACACACACTTAGCATAAAAACATATGTATACTATATGACTGAAATTCATGAATAATACTGATTTAGGGTCACTAAATTATCTTACCTTTGAAACATTTACTTTATTTT
>NW_027115673.1:494192-502716 GCF_000696795.3 Halyomorpha halys | reverse complement strand
TCAACTTACTAGTCCGTCCGCTTCATCTCGGCAACTAGAGCTGCACCTAGCCTTATCAACTTACTAGTCCGTCCGCTTCATCTCGGCAACTAGAGTTGCACCTAGCCTTATCAACTTACTAGTCCGTCTGCTTCATCTCGGCAAATAGTAAGCTGGTTCCTATCTTGAGAGTTCTAGTCCGTCCGCTTCATCTCGGCAACTAGAACTGTTACTCTACCTCAGACTCTCTCTTACCTAGACCTCCTCTACCTTAGTGAGTGTCCAGGGCTCATCCCCTGGCACGGCCCTTCCTTTCTTACCTATTACTGATTACGCCATGTCGAGGGCCTTCTGTAATGTGGATATCAGGCTGGAGAACCGCCTAAGACAAGAAAACCTCGACAACTAGTTTTAAGTTTTAAGTAGTTCAAACTATTATTTTTCTAATTAAAATAAAATAATCCGTATCCTAGTTAAATCTCAAACATTTATTATTACTTTTAATGGCCGACGTTTCGGCCAACCTGGGAATCCTCAAGGATAATATGGGATATAATACACTTCACATCCAAGAATTAAAACTTTTTTGCAGGCTATTCTTCCCAGGCCAATGAATGAAGTCTAATCAACCCATTTTGTCACTTTTCTAATAAATTTTAAGTTTTTAATTACAGATTAATTTAACACTATTATCACATAATGTTTTTTTAAACATTTAATATTATTCTATTGTAATTTAAACATTTTAAAGAAAAGTGACAAAATGGGTTGATCTGACTAAATTTATTGATTTGGGCAGAATAGCAAGAAAAAAGTTTTAGTTGTTGGATATTAGGTGTAAATTTATATTTAAGATTGTTCTTTAAGATGGACAGGTTGGCTGAAACGTTTGGCATTTAAAGTAACAATAATAAATGTTTGAGATTTGACTTGGATAGGTAATAGTTTATTTTAACAATAATAACACATAGAAGTAAGAAGATTACATATAAAGTATTATTTTTCTTTTTTAATTAAAGATAATGTTTTTTTTTTTTACTAAATATGTACGTATATATTTTCCTACAATGTATATAATTTGAAATTCTATGGACTTTTTAGGAGTATTAATAAATCATCCAAAAATAGTATATTGATTTATTCAAAACATATTTTCCTTGTACATTCGTCTAAATTTTAATTTATTTTCCACTAGTATAATTTCCCTTGATACCAGCATATATTTTTAATGGGCTAGGATGCAGTTTGTTATCCTAATAATATTTATGAAATAAGAAAGATTATTAATAACTGAATAAAAAATATACAGGTGGCTCTTTTATTTTTTTTAACACAGCAGTCAATCGATAAATATACTTTCCAATTTTAATGACCAATAGACAAGGAAAGAACAAAAAGAAGGAAAAGAAGAAAAATGTTAAACCCGAAATGACTGAGTATGACAACAGAAAAAAAAAGAGAGAAAGGGGAGTCACGATTAGATTTTTATTTGGTTATTCGTTAAAGAGTTCCCCTTCACCTCCCTTCCATTGCCAAATTAATCTTACCTTTTTTTTTTTCCTTTATATTTTATCGTTTTTGCTGTTTTTCCTCTCCCTTCTTGTTTAAATCAATTAACGAAAGGAAAGAGGGCCTTTGGAAGACAGTGTTTTTTGTTAATGGAGTTCGCTTTGTCAGCGACGGGCGATCTGCGGATGGAGGCGGTTCTTCGCAGGCACCATTTAGCAGGAAATCACCGCTATTTGTCCGCTCCTCCCCTCTCCCTCCTCGGACCGAAAACAATTCCGAAAAGAAGAGGGACCCAAATGAAGAAAATAAACAGCGATCAGTTTGTCTTCGGGCCACGGTTGATGTCCTTCTCTTGTCCTCCGGGAGGTATTTTTTCCGACTCACATAAATGTCGGTGGTTCTGGTATGGGTTTGTTGTATCTTCTCTTGGCGGCTGTAGTAATCTAACCGTCTGGTACTAGAGCAATGAAGATAGGTCAAAAATATGGAAATTAATATTCTTAATATTTATTCATTAAAATTTAATATATTATATATATATTAGATTTTATTTATTATATTATATTATATCATTAAAATAACTGTATAAAAACAAAATACAATAATTGAATGTGATAAATGTTTCAGAATACATGATAATCTTGGTAAAGAACCACTCAATGGTGGTGCTTCAATCATTGCTTTAAATTAGAAGATCTCGTGACCATCTTCTTTTCAGACGGTGAATGAACTTCTTTTCAAACGAATGTGTTTGAATAGGTAAGGATTTTGGAATAAAAGGAGATGTATGTTTATTTCGGGCCAAATCTGCAACGAATGGGATGTTGGGATCTTTAAGGATGAGTTAATTTGTGACATAATAAGTAGTTCAACGATTTTACGGAGGACTTTGGATTGTTAGGATTGAATACAGAAGGAATTTTATGGTTTGGTGGTGCCCCAAAGATCAATCCCGTATGTCCAAATAGGTCTGATTATCATAGTGCATACGATTTTTTTTAGTAAATAGGAATTTTATGATATTTGTCAAGGAATTATATAGTAATTAGAATTTACGAGCGGTTTCTCATGGTTGTAGCCTAGTATGGAGATTCCATGTAAGTCTCTTGTCAAGACGGGGTCCTAAGTAGCGAATCTGATGGGCTTTGTTATTTTAATTTTCCAGTTGTGACAATATTGTGCAGTGTTTGAGTGAGTGCAGAGTTTGTGATGCAGTTGTAGGATCATCGTTTACAGACTGTACACATGTGTCATTAGCAAATGTCGTGACTATTAGGGATAGGATATCAGCTGTATAAACCGTACAGGGAATGGGACCCAGGATACTACGTTGAGGAACACCCACGGACTGATGAAAGAGAGATGAGTAGGCAAGGTTTTAATTCACTTTAAAGGTTCTATCAGAGAGGTAGGAACAGATTGACAGGACATATGTTATAGTTACCATAGGAGTACATGTTATAGTTACAGTAGGAGTTTAGTGACCAGTCCTGGGTATTCGGCTCGGTCAAAAGCTTGATTAACGTCGAGAAAGATATTCGTGCAGTTCTCCTGCGCTCCAATGTGGAAGATATCACATCAATCACGCAATAAGACTGAAAAAAATTGGAAATTATTATTCAATTATCTTCCCAAATTTTACTTTTATTTTGTTTGGTTATTATAAATAAATTAGTAAGGTATGTTCATATTTGTTTAACATACATAGGAAATTAGGTTTTAGCTTGTTACTTGTATGAACTACTCCCACTGTTTATTAAAATATGGTTTTTTGTCCAGATTTTCAAACAGTTCAGCAGTCTCACCAACCAGAATTTAGTTAATTTCACTTTGGTTTTTGTTGGTGTTTGACCAAGAAATTTAAGGTATACATTTAAAGATACGTAGAATCCAAAAATCAAATTCATTCTTTTAAATTACATTCAAAAATTTAAATAAAGATTTGGTTTTGTTTGTCACAGTCTTCTTTCATTTCTCTTATTTTTTTCTTCTTCATTTTCTTACCCAACTATAAAAATATCAATTGAATTAATCGATTCTTGGAAGTGATTTGAAAGTAAAAATGATTTAAAATTCAATTTTAGATGAACTGTAAAAAATTGAAAACTTCGCAAGGAATAAAACCACTAAACTTGAAATAACTGCCCAATATTTCTAGGACTAATTACGCACTATGAAAATTTGATCAAAATTGAAAGACTTATATTAATTCTTCAGGCTTGCGTCATGGCCCTGGGACTGAGATAGTAATCTAAAATATCTATTTCTTAATGGTTCATTCATGAATTAGGATTGTATCCATGACAATTTTAGCTGTAGTTTTATCCATAACTAATTTTTGCCCATGCCATCTTTCAATTTCAGGCGCTTTTCAAATATTGCTCGATTTAATTATCTTAAAGTTTCCTCTTCCCGTTTTAAGCTAATATTTCCCAAGTGATATAGGACAGTCGCTCTCCGGGAGGCAAAAAGGACCGCCTTTTCTTGTGTTCTCTCCTCTTTTGGGATTGTGACATGTCGTACATTGACTAACCTACTCGCTATAATTGTCTGTTTGAAAAGTGAGATAAGTAAGATTACCATGGTTTAAAATTTAAATTTTATTGTCACTTTTTCTTTTATATGCATTTCTAAATATACAATAATAAAAAAAGAGGAGACTGGTTACACGATTATAATTCCTGAACCGTGGTTCTTACTTTCCTTTTGGAATGTATTTTGGAGAGCAAACAGTACTTTTTATAAAGACATCAGATTTATATAATTTTATCTTTTCACTTCACTACTGAACAGATTCATAATATCGGATGTGGAACCTCAGGGGTCTGATACGTACATTACGTTTGGAAACCCTTTTTTCCAAGTTGATAGAGTTCAATGGAATTAATTGAGAGATATTTTGGTTATCGAACATATGCAATTTTTTGTAGACCAAAATAAATACTTGAATAGGTAGATGAAAGAGAAGGAGAGAATGGGTAGGTCACACTATATCTATACGTTCTGGCGTTATAGGTCTTATAACCGCAAATTTTGATTTATTCTTAGTTATACGTTTATCATTGCCCACGCTCAGCGGAGAAGGGGGTGAGTTAAAGTCAAATTAAAAAAAAAAAATAATCGCAAAAGGAAAAAAACATCAAAAAAATACAGAATAAATTACTCCTTAGGCACTACGTTATTTTTCTTGGAAGTAACAAAACCCCGAAGCATTATGCTCACAATATAACTAAAATATACCACTATATAAACAATTGTTGAATTATGACCACTGGCACATGAATCTCTTTACATGTAGATAACAGAAAACCTAGGGGTGTTACCTATTCCGTGAACAACAAAAAAAATATAAGTAAATTAACAAGTTGAAAGCAGAGAAAGAACAGCAAAACTATATGTACAAAAGTTTAATAATAAGAAAAAATATATATACAGAGAATGAAAAAGGAAAAAAAAAATTTCTATCAGTTAATAAAACAATTAAGATTTATAGGTTGACTTAACCTTAACCTTAATAACTATATTTACATTATTATCCAAAAGAGTATAAAAGTGAATATAAAATAAAAACAAAATAAAATTTAGTTCAAACCCCACGTAGTCCTCCACTTCTATTGTTAATGATCGTCTATTGAAGTAAACACCATAATTTTGAAAAACAAAACATATATGACAACATTTATAAAGACAGAGGGCCTTTAAACTGTTAACACTTCACATTGAACAATCGTAACGTGTTCCAAAATCAAACTGTCACCTAAACAAAACCAAAACTCACTCTTCTGAACATACGAGTTCCCAGAATCAAACTGTCGCCTTCACAAAAACAAAACACACTCGTCTAAAACATATCGCTAGTGTTTTGTTTTCACCATGACATCCGTAACACCTCTTGTCTACACAGATCTAGCCAGTGTTTTTATTTCACCATGGCAACCGTAACAGTCTCAACGTGCAACTGACATCTTTTCACGTCAATTATTAGGTTGATCCTCAAATATTGGCTTTGTCCTGGCTGAGTAAGCGGGTTAATTGTGTCAATGTCATTTTACCCGATCCAGGTTTTTTTCATCCAACATTACCCAGAAAGTAACGAATTAGTAGTGGTAGGGATAGTTATGATATGACATATGACATTAGATTGTGACGTCAAGTTGCGAGTGTAATTCACGGTGTCTTGAATCTTGAGGGGGTATTAACATGAGCCCGAAAAAACTTACTCCTACATCGGATAATTTTAAAAAGAACCTCTTTTGGTTATTAAAAATACAACATAAGATTTGAATTTTCAACATTTAAACATGAATTTTCAAATCGTGGTTCAATTGGCCGTACACGCGGCCCAAAGGAGAGAGATGAAGACAGATGACATAGCGGAGACTGGACCCGGAAGAACAAACACATCGACCAGAAATACAAGCCGCAAAGCTTCCGGTAATATTAGAACCTTTAGTGTTTACAAACAAGCACTAGGACCAGAAGGAGGGTTAGGTTTACAATGTTTTCTTATTTTATAGAATCCATATTTTATTTGTGGGGAGCGTGGTGGCACCGTGGTAAGGCACGATGCTACTAACTCCAAGGACCCGGTTGAATTTGGCTGGGCAGAAAATTGTTTTCTGTTACGTTGTAGCCGTGTGTTAACCTTGTGGGTTCTGGGGCCCTCCTGGGGTCCAACCAGACTCATAAATTGAGTACCCTTAATTGGGTAAAAATCTGGTGGTCGAATGTGATTCTGACCAAATCACCTCCTTGCACAACTAAGTTACAGTACTTCCTCGCAAAGTATTGAATCCCTGACCCTTCCTGGGTTGTAGCGGTACAGATTTTAATTTTTAATATTTAATTTATTGTTGATAACATTTTCAAACACGATTTACATATCACTAGGGCACTCTTTATGTCGAACAATAATTCAAAGTGTTGCAGTTTTTATGAATAATATATTTGTTATATCGACAAAATATTAGATTGTCACTGGTACTAGTTTGCATACTATATTTAGAGTAGCCTAAGATATAGAATTATGGAAATGAAAAAAAGTTAATTATTATGGGACTAGGTCCCTTTAGAACAATTACAACGGCAATTTTAATTTTATAATAACATTTATTGGTCATAAAACAGTGAGCCATACTTAATTATAACTTATATACAGAGAGAAAAAATATATTAATTAAAAAACTAACTGACTGAATAAGAACAAAACCAAAACTTAATTACAAAATATCTGTACTAATATAATAATGGGTCAGATTGGTGAAGCAAGAGGTTGTGAAATAAACGGGATTTAAAAGAGGAAAGGGTTGGCATATGACGTATGTTAGATAGAATGGAGTTCCAGAGATATACAGCTCTGGTAAAAAACGATTTATCAAAAGCAGCAGTTCGGTGAGGTGGAGGGTAGATGTCAGATACCCGAACCTTTTTGTTCCGGGTTTGGCTTGGGATTTTGATTTGCGGGTTTTTTGGGTTTTGGGGGGGGGTTGGGGTCTTATTTGTTTGGGTTAAAAGGGAGGTTGGGAATTCTTGGCTTGGGAGGGTTGGTTGGGGTCCTTTAGCTCGGCGTAATTATGATATTCAGGAATATGTCAAGTCTTGTTCACCAAAATCATTTGTATTTTAGTCGCTTTGGGGTAGTTATGTCATCGAGATTTTAGCCCAGTCCCCTGGACAAAACAGGAATTGGGGATGTGGGAAGGCATTAAACCAATAAAAGGCACGTGGGAAGGAAATGTTTGTAACAAGAAGATTTTCCCAAAAATGTGGGTGGAAAAATTTTAGGTAAATAAATAGCAATTTTACTTTTTAGAAGATCCCATATAAAGCCTTCACACATTATTAGTTTATTGCACAAATCATTACTTAAGTAAGAGGAATATAATCATAATCATTCAATGAAATATTTATTACTGATATCTTTTATAACAAAATATTTATATGGAAGAAAGATTCTCTTACTTCTTTAAATTATTTTATTTTTTTTATCTTATTTAGCCCTAATGAAGTCCAACAAAGTGGAGTGGAAAATTGACTTTTATAACAAATATAGTTTATTTAATATTTGAGTTATTTTGACCCCATCCGGACATACTTTTTATAAATAAAATAAAACATAGTTAATTTTCTTTATCTCTGTTTATATAATATGGTAAATCACAAAATTAATGTTAACTAGTGTGTATCCATCCAAAATTTATATAATATTTGCGTTGGAAATACCAATAGTGG
Organism: Halyomorpha halys; assembly: GCF_000696795.3. Classification (NCBI taxonomy): domain Eukaryota; kingdom Metazoa; phylum Arthropoda; class Insecta; order Hemiptera; family Pentatomidae; genus Halyomorpha; species Halyomorpha halys. The sequence goes on along the minus strand of NW_027115673.1, from coordinate 494,997 downwards.
AACATTTATCCATTCTGTGATTTTCTTAGAGTTATTTAATATCAGCTAGGAATTATCATCATTGAATTAGTATTACAGGGCTTATATGCCGAATGTTTCAAAGTACCTTTAATTTTTTTTATAACAATTAACCACCTTTGATTGTTATTGGCAAACTAAGATGAATAAAAATGAAACTATGAAAAATTTTGATAATTAACTAAAATGGAAAATGTTTTTTACGTGACCATGTATTTATTTGCTTAATGTTTTAGGTGCAGTATACAACTACAGGGCTAGAGGCACCGTATTCTGGATTTCGTGGTTACATTTCTCGATGCAGGTTGTTCTCAAACAAATTCTTCCAATTTTCAAGAAGACTTGTGTGTTAATCATGTATGTCCGATCCTGAGTCGGGTTATGATGGATTGTTCACGGCGATTTTCGATAATTGGCGGTAGTGGTTAAGTATCACCAAGTATTTCCCTCATTTTATTTGTTTCAGGTACCTTGGACCAAAAACAACGGCATTCTTCCTTGCATCGGGTCAGAACCGATTTATGGTAATCATACAGCACCAAGTTGCAGTCAGTCAATGGAAATAGAGTGCATGCTTCTTTGGCAGAAGAACCATGTAAAACACATACACGACCATGTAAAACAGACTAGGAAATTTGAACAACTTTACACTTCAGAAGAAACTCCTAAATACAAATTTTCAGAGCAATAAAGAAATTTTATCAAAATTTTTAAATACATTCACTTCTGTTTGTTTGTAAAAAGTTAAATATTTATGATGGTTAGTAATAAACAATGTAGGAATATA
>NW_027115673.1:492715-493297 GCF_000696795.3 Halyomorpha halys | reverse complement strand
CCCCCCCCTTAATCAACTGTTAAAAAAATATATATATAATATAACTGTTATATCAACCATGTAAGGCCCACCAGTATTTCATCTCGTTTCAACCTGTAATCTACGACGCTACGAGAAACGTCAAAGACAGTTAATAGGAACAACCAGTTGAGATACGGCTTCTCCTGTCTACTAATCCTATCTTAAGCCAAGCAGCGCACACCACCTGATATCTAGCTTCCATAACTAATCACATTGTCATAATCAATTAACATATTCAGATACCAATGATCACATTATTTATGAAAATCACCGATTAAGATTATAATATATAAATATATATAAAAACAGTTGGTAAATATATAAATGTTCAAATCCTTAAATTGTACAAGTGTATATATAAAATAAATATACACTTATAAAAGTATGAATAGGTGAATAAATATGTGAAAAAATAAAATAGAGAGGGGGGTATATGTATTTTAAAAAATACACATATAATAAAAATAAATTAATTATGGATCTTAAATAAAAAAAATGTTGAGTTTTAAGCAAAATAATTAAAAATTAATATCAATTAATTAATTTAATATCCAAAATAGT
>NW_027115673.1:488782-490736 GCF_000696795.3 Halyomorpha halys | reverse complement strand
TAAGTGAAAGAGGGAAATTGTTTGTAAAAAAGTTTTTAAATCTAGGATATTAATTATTAAAAAAAAAGTTATGTAAGTAAAAAATCTATTTAAAAACAAAATTTTATGAAGTTATTATGATATTATTTTAATGATTAATTTATTTTAAATATGTGACAAGGGCAATTAGCCTGCAATTTTGAGATTTCAACTCGTTTCAACCTGTAATCTACGACGCTTCTCGTAGACTATACTGCAAGGCGAAATGTTTTGCACTGCAAATAATTTCATAGAACAAGATCATCTATGATTTTATATTTGCATCTATAATGTTTTAACCTGAGTTAAAAGTCCAGTATGATTTAACATTGCTAATTACAATATGTTTCAAATAATTAGCTACAATATATAAGTATATTTTTTGTGCGGCCAGTAATGATACACCAATAAGCGAAATGGGCTGACATTAACTCTTTCCACTTGGTTTAATATATTTTTTTTTGTATGTTATGAATTCTACGCCCACACTCTACCGACTGATTTCATCCCAACCGTCTCATGACAACAACCCTGCCCAAGTCAGTGAGTTTCCCTGTTGATTTCAATTTAGTTTTCCTTTTTTACACCCCCACACATCTCTTCTCTTTTGTTCCCTCCTAATTTACTTTTTCATACATTCTGTATCTATTTTAGCTTCTTAATTTTTACTCATCTGTATTACTGTACCTTTTTTACCCATTGTAGCATATATTTCGTTTTCTTCCTTTCCCATGGTAAGGTGTATTTTCTTTTTCAGATTTTATTATATTAATTTAAATTTTTTCACTATTTATATACCTTTGATCATGACTTACATATTTAATTATGTTAATTTCAATGTTAATTAGGACTGTGTTGTGATGTGCTATATATCGAGGAATTAGCCATTATTACAACAATATGTCGTTAATTAAGGTTTTTCGCCATCTGTTCCTACACCTGTTCAGGTAGGAGCCTTTCGAGGAACCTTTTACTGCGTCCCTGGATATATACACATCTGTGTTTAGTTCGCCACATTTCCTTATTAGATCTACCAATACTTAAGTGTTACAACAAAAACAGTTTTTGAGGAATGATGAGAATCCAGTTATGCAGGTGCAGGACCTTCCTGGGCATGTCAAACTTTCCCACCCCCTCTCGGGTCTGGGGAGGGGGACGCCTACTTCGGGAGCGTTCTGTCACCTTTAACCAATGAGGAATAAGATTAAAAAATGAGGTAACGCCACAAAAGGGAAGTGGGAGAAAAGGGACAGGACATCTAGACCAGGAAAAAGGGCAGTGAAGAGAAAGACGTAGACGAGAGAGGACCAGGTTTGAGAGAGGAGCAGAAGAGACAAGAGCGAAGAGGGGCAAGATGCACTTCGACCAGACGAAGTCGTAAGAAGGGCCATGAGACCTGGACATCCCTTATCAACAAGACGACACCTACGGAACTACATCCCACGGCATGAATCAGCAGCAATAAGTATAAATTAAACAATAAGTAATAATGTAATAATCCATATTTTATGGCAACCATTTATCTGAATCATTTGAATCATTTTAATAATAGTAATAAATTGTAAATAAATACTTAATCTCTTTATGTAGTTTATATTATATAACTCAATATACCACCCTTACTATATTATATAATTAATGGTAATGATATTTTATAGAAATAAAGATATTTAATTGGTAAACTGGTAAACGCAAAACAAGCGTTTGGAAAAAGAATCCAATTATAGTAACGGTTTTGCAGGACTCAATAAATTAATTAATTAACTTATTTTTGGATAATTGTCTTCAGCGGTTAACCTGATTAAATCTCAAGGCAGCTGATAAAAACATAGCAGATGATAAAAGCCATCAAGAATTTTATAGGATCCTGGTAAGAACAAACGAATTGTTTCCTTTGGTACGTAACAATGATATTCTCAATTATTTTCATATGTTA
>NW_027115673.1:487662-488017 GCF_000696795.3 Halyomorpha halys | reverse complement strand
CCACTTTTTTAGTATTTATTGTATTAATGAACCCATTATCCTCCTATCTTCAAACCTTATGTGTTGTTTAAGAATAAGATCACTTCTTTTCAATAATTTCTTTGAACAATTTTCTAACAAGCATATATAGCATATTACATGTCAGGTAAAAGTTAATTTAAATAGGTACAAAACGTCACTCCTCCCATGTTTCTACATAAATCATGGGTGGAGCTATTTGCATTTAAAAAACTAGCCATTAACAATCTAAAAAACTATAAAGCTATAATTTCAAAACTGGTGAACATAATTTAATAAAACTTGGATGTTCCTCTTAGGTGCCAGGAAGATTTATGGAAACTACTTTGGTGTCAAA
>NW_027115673.1:467846-480582 GCF_000696795.3 Halyomorpha halys | reverse complement strand
TGTGTTAGGTAATTTAATGTGTGTGCTTTACTGAAGTAGCTCTTATCATTAGTAGATGTGAGTGGTTGTTAAGTTAGCATTCAACATGTAGTCGGTTCATAGTGGCGCTAAAGGGGCATTACTTGAAATCTACCTTGCATCTGAGCTCATTTGGAGCCGAGCTGGTCGTAACTAGGCTACACCTAGCCTAGGCCCTTCTCCGGTTGCTTGGAAATAATTTAAGAAGTTACATTGAACTCGCTACATAACTTTCGAAGATAGGGCATTCATTTATATTTTTTGCATTATTTATTTATTAAAATGGACAACTGGATTTAAGCTCAAAATACAATACGTAAATATAAAGCTATAACGACTTAAAAGGTTTGAGAAATAACTCAGGTGCCTTGGAGGAATAAAAGGAATATGAGAGGAAGGAAGGTTAGAAGATATTAATTTTTGAGGTTTATTGTGGAAAAAGGAAACTGAAATATTGTTTTATTGAATAATAATAATACACGCTTCCACTATTTAAGGAAATAAATAATAATAAGCACAGTGCCTTATCCACTCAGCCATCTTGTTCCCCCCCTTTTTTTTTTAAATTTATTTAATGTAATTTATAACTGTAAAAAATAATACAATAGGTAAATATGTTGTATGTTTCATATACACTTGCAAATCTTGGGAAGGAACCACCCATTGGTGGTACTTCAAACATTAATTTAAATTAGATTAAGGATGTAAGATTAAGAATTAATGGGTTAGAATGGTTAAGGAGTTTGGAATGAAAAGACGCATATCTGTTTTGGGTCTAATCTGCAATGAATGGGATGTTAAGGTCTTTGTGAATGAGTTTATTTGTAACGTAATAGGGAGCATCAAGGATTTTACGTAGGATTATGGATTGTAACGATTGGATTCGGGAAGAATTTGATGGTTTGGTGGATTCCATATGTCCAAATTGGTCAGATTATCGTAGTGTATAATAATTTTTTGTAGTGAATGGGAAGTTTAGAGCGTTTGTCAAGTAAGTGTTGTAGCAATCGGAATCTACGAGCAGTTTCTTGTCGTTTCAGTCTTGTGTGTGGATTCCAAGTAAGTCTCTTGTCAAGATGGAGTCCTAAGTATCGAATCTGTTCAACAGGGGTTAGTGGAGTATTTAGAAAGGATACTGTAGGACAGGAGGGCAGAGGTTTACGACGGAAAGTAAAGGTGATCTGGTGGGATTTGTCAGGATTTATTTTGATTCTCCAGTTTTTACACCATTCTTCAATAGATGTTATGTGTGCCTGTAGTGTTTGTGATGCATTAGTTGGGTCGTTGTTTACAGAAAGTATACATGTGTCATCAGCGTATGTTGTTAAGACTGTGTTAGGGTGGGTTGGGATGTCAGCTGTATAAACCGTATAAAGAATGGGACCTAAGATACTACCTTGAGGAACTTCGGCGGACTGAGAAAAGAGATATGAGTAGGCTAGGTTATGATTTACTTTAAAGGTTCTATCAGGTAGGAGCGGATTATAAGGAAATATGTTGGGGGTAGGAATTGACGAAGTTTATAGAGCAGACCTGGATGCCAGACTCCATCAAAAGCTTGTTCAACACCGAGGAAGACACCCGTGCAGTATATACCGCGCTCCAATGTGGGAGATATGACATCAACTACTCGATGACTCTGTTGTATGGTAGAATGAGATGTTCTAAATCCAAACTGGTGGTCTGGAGTAATATGAGATGATCCTTTTAATTTAATTACATATATTTGTATTCGTATTCATTTATTTAGGACTTTTGTTTATTTAGGAAAATATGTATTTATATTTTGTGATATGATATTTAAATATTTAAGTGTGAGAATTAACGTAGTTTTAACCATCGCCTAGCAACAAACCGACCATCTGTGTTTTGAATAAAGGTGTGAGTCATTACATCTCACGGCCAGACCAAGTCTGCGTTCTTTTAGTGGCTGTTTGGCCATTTTGATTTTAATACATTCATATTCTTAATAGTGTGAGGGTAGCCAATATCGCAATGCTTAAGACACAGTCTTACCAATTTGATGTATTGGCGATGCCGGTTCGAATCTGGCCTGGGACGTTTTCTTTTTTCATTGAGCAGCGGTCCCACAAAATGAAGAACTTTGCTTTCCAACCATGGTTAGGCAATATAGGACTCCAATGGGGAGTCTTGGACGAAAAAAAAATAGAGTGATTAATACTAGAAATCGCTTGTCTTTGATCGACACCGTTACGTCCTTTAATTTTAATTTTTTTTTCTATTTAATACTTTGCTAAGGCTGAGTAAACACGAGAACATCATTACTTTTATCCTAATTTTGCCCTTGTTTTAACGGATATAATATTTGTATGTACTTTTGGACACAGTAATGGGCAGAAATATGACATTCATTATAACTAAAGAACTATAAAAGTGTAGTCCTAATGGCTAGAAAAGCGAAATAATCAGCCGAAAAAACTCGTGAAATTTCTTCTTAGACCTCTGGTCCCATTCAAATACTCAAGTGAGTCAATGGTTAAAGTATTTTCACTTTCTCCCGAGTAGACGCCTTCGGTGAGTGCCTCTCCAGCAAGCAAAGACTGCTTCTGTCATGTTAAACAAATACTCCCAGATAAAAGATCTAAGAGCAATTTCCTTCCCAAACTGTTTTCGTTTCGGACTCTTAAATACTAAGTTCCCAAACATCACTTACTCTAACATTAGTAGTCACATTATTATAAGTAGATATATTTTCATTATTATTATTACTTTTAGGTTATAGTATATATTATAGTGATATTTTATATCTATATTAAAATGAAACATTATTCACACTGTTAACATGAATAATAAATGGACATTGTTAAAAAGCAATATTTGAAAATAAGAAAAGGAAATATTATAGAGAATATGAATAATTCTACCTTAGTTCAATATGTAACAACTATAAAAGGAAAAAATCATTATTTCAGTGCATATATAGGACTTGAAAGGATTATCAATTGCGTTTTAATTTTTCTATGAATTATTTGCAGTAAGTAATTAATTTAGTAGATGTATAGCTTTGTTATAATTATTAATTTCCATTCAAATGGATTTGAATAGTGAATAGGATTTATTTGAAAATTTTTGTAATTTTGGTTCATAAATTTAAATAATACGATTTGAATGATAACATTTTCAAGGTCAATGGACCAACGGCCTTCTAACAAATATCTATTTATTCTTTTTCTCAGGTTCTACAATCCAAGAACATTTTGAATTCATGTAACCTACTCCACTTTCATGATAGGAGAAAACAATTAGTTTAGATACGTTTGTATTTTCAGAAATAAACAAACAGTATAATACTACTTCTAAAAGCTAGGCAGTATTTTTAATAGATGACTATATTTGAAAGATGTCTTCAAGGTTTCACTTTAGAGAGTAACTGCAAAAAGAAAATGATAATCATAGAAATAGGTCCATTACTAACAAAATTTGTATTTACTGTATAGATTAAAAATCAATAGATTTGTATTGCATTTAACAGACCATTTGTTAAAAGTCTTCTACTCAGGTTTCCATGGATACACGTTGATATTTCATTAGTTCTTCGAATAATTCGTCTGCTCAAAAAATTGGGAAGAGATGGTGGCTGTTTGAGCTATGTTATCATTCCAAACTCCACTAACACTAAAACTACCAACAATATTAAAACACTTTATATACTATCATTTAAAGTAGATGGTAATTGAATGTTCCAGAACATGAGTCCTAATGGACCGGTTTCTGGATTCTTTTCGAGATACAGTTTTTCATAAAGCAAAATTATTTCCAAATCACGAAAAATTAATACTTTGTGAATTTATTTTGGCAAATATGATGGAAGCTACCGATCACTTTTATGAATGATGCTAAGATTTCTGTTAGTTCTCAAATGAGTGAACTTTAAATAAATCCATATTTACTTATGACATCAAGGTCTGGAGTTCATCTAGCCGTGAATTCTGAGTAGAGGAGGTAGTACTGAGAATATGTCACTCAGGGCTCACTCACTCCTATCTTATCTCAAAACCAACAACTATTGTTACTAATGCCAATATTATTACAAAAATTTGACAATTAGATACATCTTCCAAGAATGTCCATATTTAATTTCCCATCTCTATAGCTTAGGATTTAACGGGAATATTTCAAAAAGCCTAAGAGATGATGATAAAACAATAAAATTAGTATTTCAATTTTTAAAACCAAAAGGCTTACTTTGACAAATATAACATCGAAGAGACGAAAAAAAAAATTAACTAAACTGCTGTAAGCAAAAACAAATGACGTTGATGACCAGTTATATTTTACGCCATTAAATAACACTACAAACAAATTTCCATATTTTCTTTACTACTTGTATAGCCTAGATACAAAGTGAACTATTTTCTAACATTAAATGACAAACAGTCTGAAATAGCCACCATTTTTTATTCCTATATATCTCACCTTATTTATCATATTATCCTGAAAATAAGTTTTCATCAAAAGACTATAGGGGATTCTTGTCGAAACCATGTTCTGAAAGGGTTTTTATTGAGTTCACTTCTTCTATTTATTAACTATAATCTAAACTTTAATAACTCCTTCAATTATTTTAACTAGAGTATTTGTATGAAATAAAGAACTAGTTGCCCGAATCCTGACGGAAGAGAAGATAGCTCTGAGGCCACGGGAGTTAGCGACTAAGATTTCCATTAGCTAAAAGGGAATGTATGTTGGAAGGAGGCTTCTTATGGCCCGCCAACCATCTTTTCTGCTCCTAAAGTGTCCTTTTTATATACAACTAACCTATTTACGTAGTCTCCTTCTTAAATAATTTCGTTATATGCAAATAACAAAAAAAAAATTATATTATCACCTTTTTTGGCATAATAATAAATGGATAAACCGCATACGAAGTATTATGGTCGTAAAAATTTTGGATCTGAATTTTCAAGGTCCCTCTGAGTCTAACAAAATATCGCAAAATGTCCTGTAGGTTTGTTCATATCCTCTTTCTAGGATTTGTTTGATTTAAAGTCCACTTGAATATTAGAATGGAGTTGCGCGGTTGTTTAAAACTAATAATTATAAACAGAGATAAAAACCAAATTAATATTTAATGTGAATACTCATGTGAAGTATGACTTAAATTTAAAGAATAAAAATATGATAGAAAATGGAAAATAGAATGAACTACAAAGCAAAGTAAATGTTATTGGTGGGGTAAAAAAAAAAAAAACAACCTAAAAATAGTAATTAACAATTTAATGTAATCCAACGTTTCAGCCCAACCGCAGGGCTTCATCATGGCTATTAAAGATAAAAACAACTGATATAAGGATTTATAAGAAAAGTATAATTAAAAAAGAATTACAAAAGGGTATTAGACAATTAATGAAAAAGGCAATAATAAAAATAAGAAATAGATAAAAATAGAAAACGGTAATAGTAAAAATAAAAAATAGATAAAAAATAAATATAAAGATACAGTAAACACTAAAAGAAGTAAAAACATAAGGGAAAGAAGAATAAAAGTGAAGAAAATAGTGAAAACAAAAAAGAACAGAATAGGGTTCCCACTTTTCAGAATGGAATTAAACCCAAAAAGGAGCGAGGTGAGAAGACCAACATGAAAGAGGGGTCGGGGAAAGGAGGCCGTTAACAGATACGTCACATTTAAAGGCAAAGATATGTGTTATCTCTTAAATATTTAACATTATTTTGTCTTTAATTGTCATAACTGTTGCGGCGAACATATGGTCCACTAATCGATTATATGAACATATGATTTTTATTACGTCAAAAAATTAAACAACTACTCTCGGTTTTTTTTTTCGGCCAAGACTTCGGTTGGAGTCCTATATTGCCTAACCATGGTTGGGGGTCAAAGTTCTTCATTTTGTGCGACCGCTATACAGTGAAAAACGTCAACGTCCCAGGCCGGATTCGAACCGGCACCGGCAATAGACATCCAATTGGTAAGACTGTGTCTTAACCAATGAGGTACGGGCGGCCCCTACTCTTGGTTGTTATTATATTTACGGCAAATTGACAGATGACTTCTTAACGTCTCAGTGTATTATCATCTCCATTGTCTTCTCACTACGCACTCGTAGTTGCCAGCAGTCTGGCCATCTCTGTCGTCTTCATCATTTTAGCCAAGCATGACTACTTCGGTTCATCCTCCAAGAGGACAAGGCGAGCGGACGTACGTCCTTTTGTCGATCTACCTCCACGAAAACAACCACTCAGGACATCAGGACAAGGCCTCATCAATCTCTGGTGATATAAGACTTTTTTATCCTCTTTTGTACAACTTCAATATAATTTTTTAATAGTTTTAAGTTGGATTAAGTTTTATTGTTTTCAATTATTTAAAATATAATAATAACAAATTTCGACAGTTTGTTTCTTTTATTTCCAGCACTATTCACGGTTGGGTTAGTAAAGGGTCCTTTTGAACCCCTACCCGCTGTAACAATTGCTAATATTTTTTTTTTTACTATTTCAATAAAAATACATTTTTTTAATATTTCTTTTTTATTTGTTATTATTTCCGTCTTCATTAATTGTTTAATACCTTATTTAAATTCTTTTTTATTTATTCATTTTACTGTTTACCTCAATTTTAGATGTTGGTATCTTTTGTAGTCATAATGCAGCTCTGCAACGTGGGGCGAAACGTCTGCTCACATTAAATATAATCTTCCTTTTATATATTATACACTGAAATGTTAGTTATATGAATAATGATAAGTACTTGCAATTACAAGGGAAAATCCAGTATATTTTAGCTAATAAAGATGGAAATTACGACGAATCCGTAATAGGAAGAGTCATTAAATTCATCCATCAGACTAACTTAATAACCAGCCTTTAATTATTATAATTATCTATTTATCTTGCCTTCTTTTTAAAATTAGAACAGTTACTTATCTGCTTTTCATCATCCTTTCCACTATTGTAACGATAATTAAACAAATTATAATTGCCTAGCTAGATAATATTTCAAATCTCACGGAAATGAGTCCCATTGGTGCGGATCAGTACACCATACCAAAGCTGTGACAATGGACCACTAGGCCTTACCAAAACCTACAACCAACGAGCATTGATGACCAGGCTGTTAAACGCCCTTTCAGGACTAACAGACAAAAAAACAAGATGGAAATTAGGTTGTGGATGCATAGAATAAATAAGTGAAAGAAATGAATCAATGAACAGTAAGAAGAAAACTGTAAGAACATCAATCTTTTGGAGTGAAATGAATTATTAAATTAAAAAAAATAATTGACAATGAACTAAAAAATAATTTAGCAGAGAGAATTATCATAAAATACATGTTAGCCATCTGAGGCCAAGAGAAAACATAATTACTCATTAGAGTGAACTGAATCTTGTAACGAGAGACGCTTGTTTAAAAAAAAGGCGGGATATATTATGTAACAGCGATGTATTGTGTTATTATAATTTATTATCATTCTTCTGAATCCGAAGAGTTAGTTCATATATTCTGTATCAGTATGAATGCATATATATTTATTTGCTTAATTCTAATTTAATTAGTTTAATTCTATATTACATGCGCCATTTTAGCAACGTGCAATTAATTAAACCCAATTCGTTTTTATCATTTGATGTCATGGTTGATCTATGCCCATAATGTGCAAGTTAAAGACTATTAGATCATGAATAACATAAGCAGCTTTCTGGTGTTCTCTTTTTATTAGTATTTTTTTATTTACTAAACTTTTTGTTGGTTTCATATCACATAAAAAATATTTTTGAAAATCAGTACATTAATTTAATTTTTTTTAAAAATCTGGATGGATAGGAAGTGAAGGAATAGGCGGGATATAAAGGTAGGGAGGGTACTTCAGCTACTAATGAAACTAGAGCTGGAATTTCATAAGAAAGAAAAGAATCTGATAATGAAAGATTTGTCAAAAGGTACCATTTTTTCCCCAAAGCCCCCTTTGAAATAAAATTTTGTATGTAACAGAGCCTGTTATTTGCCCCTATTTGAAATAAAGTTATGTGTTTAACAGTGTCTGTGTAGTGGGGTTTTGTTTTTATCTGAAACGTTGTTACATTTTAAAACATGAATGTAGTAAATGAGTATTGACTTTATTTGACAGTTTTGAGTTAATCTGTGTGATATTTAATGGTATTGGGGTATACCACTAGTAGGAGTTAATGATCTTAAAAACTAGGTTTAAATCTACGACTATTTACAATATTACAGATTGTTCAAGTGGCTGTTGCCACCGCACTGGTAGGGGCGCTGGTTGCAACGTCTGGAATAGTGGGTTGGGCTGATATTTCGACGAGTCCAGGAATTTAATATGCCTCCTTCTAGTGAAGTCCGGGACCGTTGGGACATCCAATAATTTGTGATAAGTCGGTGGTTTCTTCCTCTTCCATTTTGTAGTTCGTATAATCTCCCGCAGTATGGAATTTTGGAAATTTTGAAGGTGGCGCTGTGTACCATCATTGAGGTGGATGAGCAAGGGAGCACCGAATAGGAGCGCTGGACGGAGTATGCTCTTGTAGACCTGAAGTTTTAACCAGAGGGAAAGGGCCGATGATGTTAGGAGATGGTGTAGGCGGTAGGATTTCCTTCTGACTGTTTTTGAGCCTGTGTAGTGTGGTTTTGTTTTTATCTGAAACTTGGTTAAATTTCAAAGCAGGAATGTAGTAAATGAGTGATTGATTTTATAACCTGAGTGAAACTATGTGATATTTAATTGGTTTAAAAAAAAAGTCAACAAACTTCACAGGTTTGTATATCGGTGGGGCGTTGTATATCAATTTAAAGAACGAGAATACTTATTGCGGGAATAAATGATGAATTTGAATAGAGGTGTTATGTACTGTCTCGGGATTTATTCGGGATGCTGAAGGCAATTATCCAAAAATTAGTTAATTAATTAATTTATATTGAGTCCTGCAAAATATTATTATAATTGGATTCTTTTCCAAAGGCTTTTTGTGTTTTTACCAGTTATCAATTAAATATCTTTATATTTATATACTTTTATTGTTTGAATACCTTTATTGTTTTCATTCAATATATACAATTTAATAAGAGGTGGTATTAGGTAATATAATAGTATATAAACTATATCGAGGAACAATATATTTATTATATGATTGCTATAAAATGAATTTATAAAATGATTGAAATGATCCAGATAACTGGTTTACCACAAAATATTGTATAAATAATGAATTGTTACCTAATGGATCTAAATAGCTTCTGATTTGGATGGTTCACGTCGTCAGGTGTTTTCGTAGCCGTGGAGTTCCATTTCTAAATAACCCTTTTCAGTACCTCTTCTCTAGCCAGTCTTCTTACTTCTGTTTCCATCTTCAATGCCACTTTTTTTCAGGCCTACTTGTTCTGTCCCTTTTATACCACCTCCTCTTGGAGGCGTAACTCTTTTTTGAATCGAATTCCTCATTAGCCATAGGCGACAGAACGCCCCCTAAGTGTTCGCCCCCCCCTAGACCTGAGAGGGGGTTGGAAAGTTTGACATGTCTAGGAAGGGTTTGTACCTGGTTAATTGGCTTCTGATCCTTCGTCAAAAACTGTCGTACAATAAAGCGTTAATAGCTCTGATTCGGGAACCTTGTGGCAAATAAACACAGATGTTCCTGTGAAGTGCCCCTTGAAAGGTTTTTTCATCTTAGGTATCGGAAACTCCCTAACCACCCAAACCCACTCGTATCTAACCTTGCTTCCTCTTCCATTCCTGGCAATCCTCCGAGGCGCCTGAAAAGAAGATGGCCTCGTGACCTTATATTGTAAACTGTTTAGAGTTCTACTACTGGGTAGTTTCTCTACATCCTGTCTCATATCATTATGTCATTATGATCAAATTTACTGGTTGTATTTTTTTATACAGTTGTAAATATCAACAAATAAATAAAATAAAAAAAAAAAGGTATCGGAATATATGTGGCCAAATTATTTAACGACATTTATCATATTGTTATTGTGGAAATTGCCAACACCTTGATATAAAGCAGAAGGAATAGAGTTATATTTTCTCCCCTCCAATGCTTAAGCAGACAACTAATTATAATATGACCAAAATATGGACTCAAATATTTTAATTATTTATTCTTGATAAATTATGAATTTATCCTGTCTTAGAATAATTTAATTATCGATAACCATCTATGTTAGCCTTGTAAACCTGTTGATGATGGACTATACCCTCCATGTTCCGGGGCCAGAACATGTTCCATGTACACAGAGATATCGTTAGCAGTAATCAGAGTTAGTGTACAGTGGGCAGTAGAGTACACAGGTGGTCGTGGAACAAGTGGCTATGCAAATTGATACAGGGGCCTCAATATAGCCAGCTCTAATGTGCCCAATCAGATCCCGCGTCCGTCCCTGCTCCACCGGATAGTGATTGGCTGCTCTTCCTTGTTGTGTGTGGGCAGAGCATCCCTCACCTGGCTCAATCTATTATATATTATCTATTGTATTTATTTATATATTACATTTACAGATGAATTTACATAATAATACAACTAGTAAATTTTATGTAAGATCATAATTGTATAATACAGGCATGTAGAGAAACTACCAATTGGTAGCAACTTTTTTTACATTATAAGGCTTCGAGGCCATCTTCTTTTCCTGGGCTTCAGAAATGGAAGAGGAAGAAAGGTTAAAAACAGTGGGTTTAGGTGGTTAGGTAATTTATTATGGAAGGATTGATATCCGGTTCGGACTAGATCGATTATAGATATGGAACATTAAAGGTCTTCATTGATGATTTTATATGTGACGAAGTAAGGAGCATTGCGGATTTTACGAAGAGTTTTGGATTGTAAGGATTGGATACGACAGGAATTCGATGGTTTAGTGGAGCCCCAAAGCTCAACTCCATATGTCCAGATAAGCCTTATTATAGTCATGAAGATTAGTCTTTTATAATGGATTGGAGGTTTAGTACAATTTTCTAGTAACTGTAATAGTCGTAATCGACGTAGTTTACTAGCTTTTCAGTCTTGTTTGAGGATTCAAAGTTGTCCAGATTTAGTCCAAGGTAGTTAACAAATTTACATTTCTTATATTCATTCACATTATTAGTTATAAATAAATATCTTCTGTGTCTACTTACAAGATGTTTCTTACCGTTTTGAGTGCAAAGCAGAGTTGGGTATTAACTTGGAATAAATTTATTCCACCTTCAATTGTAACCAATTCAAAAAATAGTAATGCAATCGAATATAACTGAACCAAAGTTATGAAAAAATACCACATAAAAGCTTAATATTTTTCTTAAATAAAATGTAAACTTTATTAATTTATTATATTAATTTCACAATAAAGGCAATGAAAAGAATTCTTTTTCTTATTGAAAAAATATTTATGTATATATATATTTATAAGTCTATCTCTCTTGTAATTATTAAAATAATATTAAATTTAATTTCTAAATTTATCACTTCCTCAATTTTCGTATATCAGGAAGTATTTTCCTGTAGAGTGAGAGAGATTTATTTTGTAAATTAATTTCATTAACATATAGATTTTTACTAGAGGAGGCAGTATTAATTAATAAAACAACTCTCATAATTAATATGGAGCATCGTAATTAAAATGATACCTGATTTATTTGATATTTTACCTTGGAATAAAACTTGAGTAATATTATAATACACCATACTAAATGTAACATCTATTAAACAATAAACAAACATCTATTCTTGACTCTTTATAATATTATCTCTTTATAATTCATTTTGTTATTTTCCCTTTATATAAAATTAAAATTTAACTTATGAAAACAATATTCTCTAATTGTAAAGAAATGTAAAATTATATTACATTAAATTCCAAATCTCTTTTATAAATAACTAATGTTATATTTTAAATTTATAAATATTGATAACTTTATAGATGTTTGAATTTCTTGGAGTGCCTTGTGTGCTTACTATATTGAAATTGGTCCTTTTTCTCTTCTTAGTTTTCTTAGGTTGAAATTGTTTATTATTATTCTTCTGTTAATCACATATGATTGTGACTATTTAATATTACACCTTGGTATTGTATAAACCTTTATTGATGTTCTTCAAGGACATAAAAGCTCTCAAAACCATTTTTTTTTAGCTATTATGTATTTAGCCTACTTTTGCTAAATGCTTATTTATACTAAAATAATTTCTTTAAAATTTTTCGATATTTCAATTTTTTTTCGAAATGGATGAGTGACTATAAAATTCAGTTGTATAACTTCGAATCTTAACAATCAAATAATACAAA
Source organism: Halyomorpha halys (assembly GCF_000696795.3). Classification (NCBI taxonomy): domain Eukaryota; kingdom Metazoa; phylum Arthropoda; class Insecta; order Hemiptera; family Pentatomidae; genus Halyomorpha; species Halyomorpha halys. The sequence continues at coordinate 468,305 of NW_027115673.1, read as the reverse complement.
AAAACAAAATAAACAGAACGATAAAATTAATTAATAATACAGAATGAAAATTAATAATAAATAAATAAGCATTTAGAAAAATCCGGCTTAATATTTAGCTAAAAAAAAAGTATTTTTGAGAGCTTTTATGAAACGCTGAAGAACATTAACAATAGCTTGGTGTAAAATTAAATAAGTAACAATCATAGGTGATCAACAGAAGAATAATAATAAATAATTTCAAACACTTAAAACTAAGAAGAGAAAAAGGACCTACTTCAAAATAGTAAACACGAAAGGCACTCCAAGAAATTCTCCGGAACACGATATCCCTATGATCTACCTTACTAAGAATTAGAGAACATTATTGGAGACTCAAGAAATCATAGCATACGGACTCAAGAAATCATATAAATAGCAAGTTATATTCATAGTAAAATTAGTATTGCGATTATTTGAACTATAAATATTTAAAAAGCC
>NW_027115673.1:464139-467215 GCF_000696795.3 Halyomorpha halys | reverse complement strand
TCTTCCGAGGTGTTGGGATGAAAGACTCGTATACCACTTTGGTTGATTTAAAGCACAGACATCATTTTGATGAAAAGGATTGGTTTTGATCTTCTTCAAAAATAGAGAAAAGGGATTTGGATACCTGAAACGGAATGGGTGTGCTAAGCGTTCGTACTAGGGCGGCTTTAAAGGGAAGTGCTTTCGGTAATTACTAGTCAAAATTTACATACTTGGTCTTTTTTTCAGGCTTTTAAGAAAATTGTTCTAATTTTTCCATTACATTAGGAGCTGTTTCATGTGTGAAATCGATTTGGCTAAAAAACTAAAAAATAATTAAACAAAAACGTATTGAACCAAAAGTGGTTCCTAACTTACTTGTTTATTTATTTGAGTACGTAATATTATATTCATGTTTGAGAAAGTATTATTTTATTTATGTTTGAGTAAATATTATCATATTTATGCTCTATTTATTGATTAACTGTTTCTAAAGAATTTTTAAGGCATTTTTGCCTGATTAAATACTTGTTTTATCAATTAACTATATATTAAATATTTGTTTAGGAATTAGGTTATCTGTTGGTGATTAATAGAAGAAAACAAAAAAATAGTAATTATTTATTTGCCAACGTTTCGTCCCACTTTGTAAAGCTTCATCAGGACTGTTCCAGTTGAGCGCTTACGAAACATTAAGAAAAGTCCCTTCAGGTATAGTAAAGATTAAAAAAAATCGGTTTTTGAAAATGAAATCAAATTTCTCAAAAAATTACTTATTTCTTAATATAGTTTCTAAGGTTTGTTTTAAATCTTTGCTGTAATTTTTGAAATCTATATCTGATCTTCGAAACATCAATAGCAGGCTAGATAGGGTAATGAAAAAGGGAGGGAGAGAAATATTATAAAAATAAAGAAAAATAAGAAGAAAAAAAAACTTCCATTATTCTCTTTAATTAGGCTGCCAGTCTTTACGCTTGACGTGGAAATTCTTTTTAATTATAAAGGTAACAGAATCAACTTGGCTAAAAGAAATAAACGGACCTAATTAACTGCCACTCCTTGGTAATGAGATTTCATTTCAGTAATGACAACCATCTTCTGGTAATTATCAAAAATAACTTATAACAATTATTTACGTCCATTACACGAAATATAGCTTCTGGTACTGAAAAATACCTAAAATAGGGGGAGGGCACCAGTAATTGACACTTTAGTGGAAGATTTTTAGTTTTGTCTTGCGGCAAAATGCATGATTTTCAATAAATTTTTTTTTATTCAACGATTTTGAAATCGATAGACTCTCCATTATTTAAATCCAAGTTGAAATATCCAATACACAAATCACAGTTTTGTGTTAATTACCATTAACCATACATAGGGTTCTATTTGTACCAATTATTGATAGGGAAAATCCAGTTATTGACACGAAAAATGTACCAATTATTGACATAGCCTAAAAAATCCAAATTTACTTAGAAAACATTGCAGAAGTAGTTTGACAAACTTTCAGCTTTTATCTGAAGTTATGACAATATATTCTTAGTTAAAATTTCTTATGTTAAAAACATTAAAACAACTTTATATAGACTGGTTTCATAAAAATATGGCCCTCTTTTAGTATAAGTCTGAAGTTAAGGTTTAGAATCTTATTAGTGTAATGTACAAGGATCGAAGAAGATTTGACTTAGTCCGACATTTATCAATTTGTATCTATATTTTATAGTTTTGTTGTGAATTCTGTCTATCCCTATTAAATACAACACATCCCATAAATCAAAACACAAACAATAAATTGCTTACGATACTTAAATAATAATAAATAAATTTTAAAAAAATATTGCTTTTAAGCGGATGAAATGAAAATCAATTTACGGAATAGTACATGAGATTAAAAGAATGTAAAATAAACTACATATAAGTATACAGACATGTCTCATGTCTTTGTCGTGGTGTTGCGGGTATTGTATAGCTCCTGTCCCGTGTCTATTTTAAGTTCTTTTAATATAAAAACTGTATACTACGTAATGTGGGTATTGTATAGTTTATACCTCGTGTCCATTACTCAGATATATTTATCGAAAATTCATTTTTAAAGCTTTAATAATTTTAACAATATCTTAAAAAAGGGGGACATTATTATTATTTTTTCTCTTTAAGTCAAATTATGTTTTCATTATATAAGTCGTTTTTTTTTCACTCCTAATTGTTGCGAAGTTGATCTGCTGCAAACGTCGTTTTCTTTGTCTGAGATTTAATTTATCTCTAGAAATGTCTGTTCTGTCTTATTTTTTTTGAGGTCATTAAGGTTATCATCTGGTTTGTTTTCTTTGAGGTTATCGCCGGTCGATGAGGTTTCCTTGCGTTTTCTGTTTCTAATGAAGTTTCCTAGAGTTTTTCTATTCACTCTAGTTCTGGCTTTCGCTTTCGCATGGAATATACTATTTTAATTTTTTTTTGTTATTTTTCTATTTAAAAGCTATTTGTTTCTCATATTTTTTCCTCTGTCTTTCTATTTCTTCATTAGCTTTAGCTTATTTCTTCTTGAATCATGTTCGCATGGCATCTGTTCCTTCTGTTTCTTTTCTTTCTCACTTTGGTAAAAAATTGTCTACAATAGATCTCTATGGAATCTTAGGTAACAGAAATATAATTTTATAAACTAAATTATTAAATAGGTCAATAACTTGAACATTGGTTAACAATAAGTGATTAATCCGTGTTTCAATTATTCACAACCACATTGTCCCGTTGATAACATCCCCTGTCAAATACTGGAACCACGCGTTATTATTAAAAATCTAAATCATCTTTGTTTAAACATTAAAAAAGTTATCGAAACAGTAATAATTTAACATATAAACAATAATTTAATGGTATTTATTGTCAGTAAATGGGAAAATAATTTTTTTTTTACCCAGTTATTGATACACTCATCATATATAATTAATTTTTCATTATTTCAAGCAAAATCAAAATAAGAAATTCTTTTTTGAGATATCTCAAACTAGGAAAATAATAAAAAAAGAATTTAATCCACAAGAATAAAACACACTTCCTTAAGCTGAAACACGAGAAACCAGGAGCGCATGGCGACTGA
>NW_027115673.1:463248-463719 GCF_000696795.3 Halyomorpha halys | reverse complement strand
TTTATAAACTAAATTATTAAATAGGTTAATAACTTGAACATTGATTAACAATAAGTGATTAATCCGTGTTCCAATTATTCACAACCACATTCTCCTGTTACTAACATCACCAATCAACTACTGGATCTTTTTTTTTTTTTTTTTTTTTTTATCCCCTCCCTTGCCATTTCTGGCATCCGGGGTGCGGGGCCAGTGGGGTAGTGCGCTGGGGTTTGCGCATGCCACTGCTCCCAAAGGTCACCAATTTTTTTTTTATTCTTTTATTAATTATTCATTTGTTTTGATTTACTGTGGTACAGCCCAGCGCTAGGTTTAGCGCCTTACTGATGGAGTTGCACCTTGTCCACTGCATCCGTCTCGGTGCCTCCTGCAGTTAGCAGGCTGGTCCAGCCCTCCTGGTTTCAGTCTGCGTCAGCTTCCTCCTCTTCTGGTGGTTCGCCGATGTTGGGCGGTCAAGTCCTTCCCATAGTG
>NW_027115673.1:462341-462685 GCF_000696795.3 Halyomorpha halys | reverse complement strand
TCATGTGACACCGTTCTGTATGTCTTCGTGACCTTCAGGAGAGCCAGTCTCTGTATGGTGGCCAGTCTTCTCTTCTGTCTCTAAATCACCTTAGTTTAAACATTCAAAAAGTTATCGAAACAGCATTGTAAACAATAATTTAATAGTATTTCTAATGGGAAATGGGAAAATAAGTTTTTTTTTTTTTAGTTTGTTAGTTATTGACATACTCATGATATCTAATTAAATTTTCATTATTTCAGGCAAAACCAAAATAAGAACTTCTTTTTTGAGATATCTCGAACTAGGAAAATAATAAAAAAAGAATTTAATCCACAAGAATAAAACACACTTCCTTAAGCTGA